>NC_056743.1:1535012613-1535230113 GCF_019279795.1 Protopterus annectens | reverse complement strand
TACACTAGGCACAGCCCACTGCAGTGACCTTCAGGTAGACTCAAGACACATTTGGAGGGCTCATACGTCTCTGTGAATATCACATGATGGAGATTATTGATGGGGGAAGTCTGGTCTCTCTCCCTCTATTTCTTAGCTTGCAACCACCATGAACCTCACTAGGAGAGGAAGTTTATAAAGTGATGATGATGAAAATGCTGAATAAATTAAATAAAAGAAACCATCACCCAGGATAGCTGAACCAAAGGTACAGTGGTTTGGACTCTTAAGCTCCAAACACAGGAGTGCAAAACTTGCAGTTTCAGCAGCATTCAGATACCGTCCCTTAATGCTGCTGCATGCAAATATATTATAGGTCCTCTTGGAATCCTGGTATTCGGTGATCACTTCTTCATAAACTGCTAGGATGTGTGTCTGTCAGAATGAAAACTGCATATTTATTTTTTCATTTTTTTCTATGGCGGAACATTGTAGGATTACTGCATATAGAGAAATGCAAAACAGTACTGCAGGATTTATTAGGTTGCTGTGATGTAGATTTCAACTACATTATGAAGGAGTAGCTCATTTGACTGAGGTCTATTTGGTTAAATAAAGTAACTTGACCATTTTACCAAAAATTATAAATGTAAATGTGCCTATGTCACAAGTGATAATTTAATAAAGGTGTTTAAAAAAACTTGGACAGCTTATGTGGGCTGATTGCTGCAAGGAGTGATCTCTTTACATCATATCTGTAGAACTGAGGAGTTAATCTATTTTGCAATAAGTGTGGAATGTGCATGACAGGGGCATGAGAGGGTCAGACATTCTGCCCTTCCTTGAAGAAAACTACCTTTCGTATTTTGCCAAAAGTAACTAGATTTTCTTTGCACAATGTATAGCTTATTGTTTCTTGTGTTACTGCTACATGCTGTCTGTTTATTGTTAACTCATGGCAACTGTATGTGTTCTGTCTTCAGTCAGATGATGAATCACTGATAGCAAGTCATCTCTCCCTATTCTTATTGTATCCTTTTACATTGATCTTCAGTCTTATCAAGCTTATGTCATTTTCTAATTCTCTCTCTCGTCATATGATGCATTAGAAATAAGAATGTCAAAGTCCTGTCATCTGAGCTTTCAAGAAGGTATTATCTCTTCCAATATTGACTGATTTATTTTTCAGGTTGTCCATCTTATATTTAATATTCTTCACCAACCCAATGATTCACAATAATTCAAAGACATCACTTTTCTTCCTGTCTTGTTTCTTCACATTTCTGTGATGTTAGTTGAAACTCCAGGCTTAGACAAGTTGATTCTTCATACACAAAAAGATAAATCACTAACTTGAGGAGCTTATCTAGACCCTTCATGGCTGTTCTGCCAAGAGCGATTTGCTGTCAGATTTATTGACTGCTCGTCATGCCATAATTGATATAAGCAGGCTGAAGTTGTGTACTTTTTCCTCTTCTTCCCCATCTAGAATAAATATATTAATTTTACCAGCTGTCAGGATCCTTGTCTTCATGTTAAGGTACAAACCCATATTGAAGCTATGCTGTTTAACTTTGATAAACAAATATTTTAGATAATCTTCATTTTTGGCCAGTACTATAGTACCATAGACCTATCAATGGTTGTTATTAATGCTTCCTCAGATTTCCACACCTCAGTTTTCTACGTAGAATCCTTCTTCTCTGATTGTTTTACATATAAACTAAACAAGTATGACAAACGTATGCATCCTTGTTCTACACCTTTACCAGTTTTAAACTGTTCTGTTTTTACTTGCTGTGTTTAATCAGTTGCTTCTTGATCAGTGTAAAGGTTATGCATGTGAACTATTGGATGACTTGGTGCACCCATCTTTCTCACTGTGAGTGAGAGTTTTTCATGATTTACACAAACACAGTATATAATCAATGAAACACATGTAGACATACTTTTTATATTCTTTTGCCTTTTCAATAATTCCTCTCACAACTATGGTGCTGATGTCTGTTTCTCAATTGCTAATGCATCCTGTTTGCACTTCTGGACACTTATTCCAAGTATTGTTGCACTCTCCAATGAATAATTTTGAGGAAAATCCTGCTAGCGTATGGAATCACAGTGATTGCACAATAATGTCCAAAATCTGTCAGATCATGTTCTCTCTGGAGTGGTATAAACACAGATCTTTTCCAGACAGTTGGCCACAATGTTGTCTTCCAAATTTTTCAGGCAGAAGCTTCTAAGTATTGGAACAGCTGTATCCAAGATCTATAATACTTCGGGGGAAATGCAGTCAATGCCTGGTGCCTTGTTCTTTGGTGCAGTATGTCTGTGCTGCTTCTACTAATTTTTTGCATCCTACTCTTGACTTAAAGATAGTGAAAAAAAATGAAAGTGCTCCAGAATGATACTAATGAATGGTTGCCCTCAGTACTCCTATAACATGATTACTGGCCTAGTACAATGGCTGGCATCAGCAATTGCCATTTCTCACTTTTCCCTGTATGATACAATATAGTACAAAAATGTTATGTACATTCCGAAAACAAACATAAACAAATGTTAGGGCCATTTATTGTCCACTGAGCTTATTTTGGAGAGAGCTCTTATGGACCACAACATGCTTAATACATCAGTTATTGTTGCAGTATGTTTTAGTTAGGTTTTTATGTTATTTATTGCATGATTTTACTGAAAAGTGTTGAGGATGGATGTTGTCATGTCAGAACCATGGATAATGAATGATAAACATGACACACACACATTAGATAAAACTGATGATTGCTACAGTTTTTTAAACAGAATCCATAGGCAAAATGAACTAACTAAAGGAAAAGTCACTTTACTGAATTAGAAGCTTATGTGGGATGTTTCTAATTTAACATTTGAGCTGTAGCCCCACACTACAATGAAGACAGCTCATTCTAGGCGGTGGTACTCTGCACACATTAAAATAATAAATCAAACTGATTCACAATATCACTTCACAGGATTTGAAAAACAACTTTCTAAATAATAACACCTGGCCAATCCTTTAGGCGAAACAATTTATTTTAGCTGCAGACGCTTTATGATTTGACCATCTGCTACTGTCATTGTTCAAAGCAGTACTAAAGTCTCTTTTGGAAATACTGTCAGCCAGTAGTAGCTAATGCTCCAGATCATAATATAACCTCTGGTACTAGCCCTATTCAGAGCCACACAGAATTCCAATGTAGGCTTGGTACACAGGAAGTTAGGGAATAAAACTAGGAAGGGTCAGTGGGTTCCTGTGATCACTCATGGCAACTTCCATTGATCAAAGTTATTCCAATCTGGGTAGATGATCACATTGGGGATGCTGGAAGAAGGATTCCTGGATACTGCAAGTTACCCTTTAACAAAACTCTTTTTTTTTAATGAAACGAAGAAACCAATTTTCCAGCACTTTTATAGCACAATACTTGTGTACATTCAATGCAACCCTTTTTACTTCAGTATATCAACTTCAAATATTTGGTTAAGTTTGACATTTTATTTGGTCTCGGTTTGAAATTGTAAAACATGCTGAATGTACATAATATTTAATAATCAGAATAAGAATATTTCTGTGGAAATATTTACAAATAGTTACTTAAACGTTCTGAATAAAAATTCTTCACAACAGACATTTGATTAATAAGTGATAGTCTGACACGTGAATTTTTGCAGTCATAAGTTCATAGGTTCATATGTGTACAGTAAGCTAACAACCACTAGGGCCTTTATAAGCTTAGCCATGCAACCAGATGTGTTACACAAGTTATATGTTTTAGATGTGTATACAGTGGTGATTTGTTAGTTATGACATGGTTTACTGCCTCTGACCATCAGAGACGTGGGTGCAAGACCAGGGGTGAATTTTTGATTTCCCATTCTGTGGTCCAAGGTAAGTTTAAATAGGATTAAGGAGGCACTTTGTTTCACATAGATAGGGAACCTGTTCCAAAGAAAGGAATTCTCTGATATACATGTCTTTCTCTCCAACATGTCTTGTTTATATTGCGAGCAAAACTTAGATCTTTAGATCTAGTAGTTCTGATGCTGTTTGTTTTGCAGATGTGCAAAAAGTTCATCAGAGCAAGGTCCAGCGATGCCTTTTATGCCAGGCATAGATCACCTCTCAGTACTAGTCTGTAAGAGACCGAGTATAGAGAAAGGGCTTTGAGGCGATCCACATAGGACATTGTGCTTGTGCCCTGTATTCCTTTTCTAAGCAATCTTTAAGGACATTTCAGTTGCTGCATGAGTCTGGTCAGGTACATACCAAAGGGGGTATTATACTCAACGATATGGTCTAATGAAGGCCGAATATAGTGATACAATGATTTCCATGGACCTAGATGCCATGCATTTACTTATAAATTAAACAACACAAAAGGATTTCCTTACTACCTTGGATACATGTTGGTTTAATGCCAGTTTACTGTGTACATGTCTTTCCAGATCCCTGACTACTGGGTCAGCTCTTAGGGGTGTTTCATTGATGATGCAGTTTCCTGGAGTGGCCAACTTCCTAAAAGGTACTATAATGCATTTATTTGCAGCCATGGTTTTGATACCAGTCATTTGTCTGTCTTAGACGCTCTTGTAAGATGTTAGTGTCTTGTTGGGATTCTATGACCAGGACACGAGTCATTTGTCTGTCTTAGACCCTCTTGTAAGATATTGGGATTCTGAATGCTCCCTGTTTGCATTCACCAGCAAACATGGTCAGCCAGTGTCCTATGACATTAGCCTTATCTTCTGAAAAGTAGATGCTAAAGAGGAATGAGCCTAGCACAGACACTTGAGGAACTCCACTGATGACTGGCCTCTTTGAGGAGGTGGTCTCATCAGTCCTAACTTCCTGGGTCCTATCTGTGAGCCAGCTGGCTATCCAACATGCTGTATAAGAGTTTATGCCTAATTATGTAAGTTTGTTAGAGTGGATATTGTATGAAATGCTTTATCCAGGTCATACTGCCTACCTTAAGCCAAACTGGAATGGATCCAGTGTCTGAAGATCTCCTACATCTTTGTTGATCACTTCCATGATAATTATTCCCATGGCTTTGCATATAAGGCTTGTCAGACTCATGGGTCTGTAGCTTCCAAGATCTATTGATGTTCTGCCCCTATGAATAAGGATGTATGTTGCAGCTCTCCATTCTTGTGGCATGAAGCCTGCTTAAAAACTATAAATAGCAACTCCAGTGGGTCAGACAGACAAGTCTTAGACTATTCAGGAGGCGTCTTGGGATGCTATCAGGACAGTCTGTTAAAATACAACACTCCTATGTTTTAAAGCTTTCCTGAAGAGGAAAGTAAAAAAAAACATCAACAAAATGAAGAAATAGAAGTTTTTTCCCCAAAAGGAACTTGTCTGCACAGCAAAGAAAAGCACAAGCAGAACATTGATCCTCAAAAATCTCAGATGAGGGTACTCTTTGGTGGCAGTAAAGCTCCGAAGGGCTTCACAACCAAACTTGTCTTTCAATGCCCTGTGGCTATGGAAACTGTCTATCTGTTATATCCTTGGCAGGATATAACACATATATAGCTAAGGCTACTGCAGCAGTTAACATTTCAAATGATTGCTGCATAGTTGTACTATGACAAGCAACTGATCAGCGTCAGTACTTCAAAACCTCAAGCAAATTTGGGAGTCTGTGTTATGTAAATTAGGTCCCTGAGCATTATGGATGTCCTTGCCATTTTGGAAGTTAAGTAGTACGATTCTAAAGATGGTCATAGTAAATAACTTTCATGAAGGACAAATGTGGGTATTATAGTTTCATAGTTTAGTACTAGGCTATCTGCCCTGGGGCATTTGTAAGCCTAGCCATAGTGATGTGGCTTTTGCCACCCCAGTAAATGGTACAAAAATGTACAGAATAAATTTAGAATACTGTGCCTCTGTCTAGTAGTGACACAATGAAGGTCCCCTTATATAATAGAATTAGTTTACTGTGCCCCTGTCTAGCAGTGACACAGATGTGACCCCTGGGGTAAACTTACGATCTCCCATCCACTCATCAAGATTTCTCTTGAAGAGAGTCAGTGAGGGGCTCTGCCTAATATGAACTGGGATCTTGTTCCAAAGCATGGGAAGCCTCTGGGTTATGAATCTATCCCTCCAGCATGTCCTATTCATACTTGTGCCGAGGTTTAAGTCTTTAGCTCTCGTGGTCCTGATGGATATGGATTTTTTGAGATGGAGCATGTCCATCAGATCCTGATAGGACATGGCCTTGTATGTCAGGCAGAGATCACCTCTGAGCAGGCCGTATGCTACTGAATAGAGCTGAAGTTTCTTTAGTCAGGCAGAATAAGGCATATGTTGGAGGCCCTTGATCCTCTTGGTGAGGTACGTTTGTGGTCTCTCCAGCTGTTGCAAATGCCGGGTGAGGTACATACCAAATGGGGCATTGTACTCAATCATGGGTCTGATGAGTATAGGGGTAGAATGACATCCTTGGATCTGGATGTGAATCCATTCATGATGAGGTGTGCAAGGTAGAATGTTTTTCTAACCACTTTGGTAACGTGGGTGTCAAATGAGAGGTCGCTGTCAACTTGGGTCCCTAGGTCTCTGATTAATTTTTCTGTACTCAGTGGGTTGCTGTCTATGTGATAATTTGTGGGTACTTTGTTTTTCCCAAAGGGGATAACTATACATTTTTTGGCATTTAGTTTAAGGCCGTGACTCTGGCACCAGTTGTCCGTTTCTGTGAGGCCTTTTTGTAGGATGTATGTGTCCGCTGGTGTATCGACTATGGCTCCTAGTTTGCAGTCATCTGCGAACTTTGTCAGCCACAACCCTCCCATGTTTGCTTTAACATCTGAGAAATAAATGCCAAACAAGAGGGGTCCCAGGACAGATCCCTGTGGGACACCACTTGTGACTGGCTTTGAGTCTGACATTGCTCCAGCGATTTTTAACTTTATGGGTTCTGTCCTTTAGCCAGTTTGCAACCCATCTAGTGACATAAGGGTTTACGTTTAAGCTGTTCAGCTTATCTATGATGCCTGAGTGGGGTATTGTGTCGAAGGCCTTAGCCAAGTCCAGGTAGGCTGTATGGACTGCTTTGCCCTCATCAATGGCTCTAGTGACTGTTTCGAAAAAGTCAACCAGGTTCAAAAGGCAGGATCTGCCCTTTATAAAGCCAAACTGGGTGGGGTCAAGTGTCTGTAGGTCTCCTATGTCTCTGTTTATGAGTTCCATAATGATTCTTTCCATAGCTTTGCAGACCAGGCTGGTTAAGCTTATGGGGCGGTAGTTCCCAGGGTCTGTAGAGGTATCCCCTTTGTGGAGTGGGACCACTGTTGCTGTACGCCAGTGTTCAGGTACATATCCTGTAGTAAGGCTAAGGTTAAATAGCATTTTTATGTGCAGGTTTAGCTCCTCTTGGAGTTCACGTAGCACGCAACCCGGGAAACCATCAGGTCCCATTGATGCTGTGTTTTTAGCTTTGTTGAGGGCGGTTCTCACTTGGATATCTGAGATGACAGGGAGATTACATTCAGCTGGGATAAGTATTTCTTCTTTTGGGGGTGAGGGAGGGGAGAAATTTGCACTGAACCGGTCAGCCAGAATGTTGGCAATGTCTGTGGGTTCAGTGTATTTTTTGTTGTTGTGAACTAACTCTGAGCATATCTGAGGGTTTCCGCCCAGGTTTCTAACATAGCTGAAGAAGGCTTTGTGGTTATCTTTAGTGTCCTTAGCGATTTTTCTCTCAAAGTTGGCCTTGGATGTTTTTATGAGAGAACGTAATTTTCTGCTAATGTTGATCAGAGATTACTTCCCTTTATGGGATTTTGCTCTGACGTGCAGTAGCTTCCTTCTTTTGTTATACAATTTGTTAATGGCTGAGGTCCACCAGACAGTTCGCTTACCTTTGGTGGAGAGGGACTTAGATTTATTTGGGATTGCATGTTCCATGCATTCTTGGAGATGTCCATAGAAAACATTTGTGAAGGATTCAACATTGTGGGATGTGGTATCCACTGGCCCAGTGGGCTTAAAGGATACCATCTCAGTCTTAAGAAGAGTGAAGTCTGCTTTTGAGAAGTTTTTCACTGTGATCTTTTGTGCTAGGGGTGGAGGTGGGATATGTATATCCAGGGTGATTAATTTGTGGTCACATCTCACTAGTGAGGGGTATACCTCCGGTGTGGAGCATTTTGTCCCCATGTTTGTGATGATCAGGTCTAGTATATTATCTCCCCTAGTGGGAGAGGTGACTAGTTGTTCCAGTGCATTTGAATTTATGAATTCCAGGAACCTTTGGGCTAGGGTGTTAGGGCTAGAATAATGTACCCAATCTATGTCTGGGTAGTTGAAGTCTCCCAGTATGATGGTATTTTGTGATACATTCATATCCTCCAATGTCTTCAGGAAGGCTGAGTGGGGTTCCTGAGATTGGGAGGGTGGTCTGTAACATGCTACCAGTTGTATAGCAGTTTTGCCTATGGTTAGTTGCACCTGTATGGTCTCTGATGCTTCATGTGTTGCTACTAACCTGGAGGTGTGGGTGTCCTTGATGAATATGGACACTCCCCCTCCCTTTGTGGTTCGGCCTGGGTTTTGGGGCCGAAAAACATGATACGAGGTATAGCCTGGTAGCGCTGGGATGCTCTCAGGAGCCTTGAACCAGGTTTCAGTTACTGCACATACGTCGATGTTCTCCATGCTGAGGAGTGCATCGAGTGCCTGCATCTTGAGATTTAGACTTCTGGCATTGAGCAGCATTACCCTTAGTTTTTTTCCATTTTTGATTTCTAAGGAGGTGGGTTTGTCTTTTGAGCCTTGCCTAAAAAAGGCACTATGGGGGTGGCAAGAGCCTTAGCCAATATCCGGAAGCCCAGTGGTGACAGGTGTAAGCCATCCCTTGTGAAGCAGCATGGCTTGTCCAACATGTCATCCCAGGCAGGCAGACACTGGATCCCCTTAGAATGACACCAGTACTTAAGCCAATTGTTAAAGCTGATCATCTTGTCTTTGTATTGTGGCATCATTCTTGGTGAGGGCAAGATGCTGCTCAGGGTCAGGGTCATACCAGCCTATGCTACATAATCAGAGAGCTCCTCTATGTCTCTTTTCATGTAGTCCAGGGAGGTACATCTCAGGTCATTCACGCCAGCATGGACAACGACGGAGTCATATTTGTACATGCTTTGGAGTGACCTGAGTGCGTGTGTTATGTGGTGGATCCTAGCTCCCAATAGGCAGCTCACAGTCACCCTCTCCTTGTTCAGCCTGGTAAGCGGGACATCAGTGTGTCTGACTATAGAGTCACCTATTATTAGTGTATCAGGCATGGTGTTTGGCCTTAAGGGCTGTGATTGGTTGACACACTGATTTATTGAAGTATGTGTTGCATGTGTTTTGTTTTGAGGTGGTGGATTTTTGGATGTCTGCTTTGGGAGCCTCTGTTGTTTTGCTAAGTTTTTTATTAGAGCCTCCGAGTATGTCTTTGTGTTTTTATGTGTTTGGTTTGCAGTTGTGGTAGGTCTATATGGGACTGGGTTTGTTGTGTGTGTGGTTACCATCTTCTCCTGTCTGGTCATGCCAGCCCTGAGTTGAGAGTTCAGCCTCCAGTTTGGCTATATAGTTGCATCTCTCACATGTATTTGTGTTTGTTGGGAGGAGGAGAGGGTTGTCTGTGTACATGAGACAATTGTAGCATTCTCTCAAAATACTCAGATTAACCAGCTGAACTGGAGAGGACGCCAGTAATCTACCACTCGACATGCTAGAACAGTATAAGGGAGTGCTGTGCCTTTAAGGGAAGTGGATATTCACAGGGGTGGTAGGTGGATGTAGTGCTTTACTTAGTACGAGTGCTTACTTAGTAGAGAAGTTTTGAGAACAAGTGCTAGGCTTATAATATAGCGAGTAGTCTGATTATACTAAGAGCAGAGCTTCCTTAAGGGAAAATTAGAAGAACAGACTTGGAGGAGCCAGAAGAAGTTTAACCTTGTTTAACTGGCGCTGCCGCAGTACAGTTGTGTACACCTACCATAAATGTAGATGTTCGAGTGTCTTCACTGTTGCAGTCATGACTGTAGGGTTCTCCCCTGCCAGCAGGCAGCCCTCGGTCGGCCAGAATTCCAAAGTCTGGGTCTGGCGTCGGCTGTTCAACCATGCTCCCTGACGTCAGAGCACCAGGAGTATAAGGCTGACAGCCGATGCCATCTTCTCCAATTTTTCTTGCTCCAGATGTCAGGAGTCCCAAAATGAAAAAGGTCCCATAACCTTTGCAAATACACCTCAGAAGAATGGTGAAAAAAGGAAATACACAAAAGTAAAAAAAGAGGGGACAGGAGGGAGGGAAACCCAGACTGCAACAGTGAAGACACTCGAACATCTACATTTATGGTAGGTGTACACAACTGTACTATGTTCATCATGTTTCACTGTTGCAGTCATGACTGTAGGGTAGAATCCCAAAGCTGAAAGAAAGGGGGGTGGTCATGAAGAAGAAGGGGCAGCTAAAAGGCCCTGCAAGACTGCAGAGGCAAAGCCTGCCCTAGACTTAGAGTAGAGAGGTAGATTGTAGTGCTTAGAAAAAGTATGCACAGAACTCCAAGTTGCAGCCTCCAAAATGTCTTTGGTAGGAACTCCCCTGAGGAAGGGCGCATAAGTGGCTGCAGCTCTGGTGGAATGAGTCTGTATACTCCCTGGGATTTGCTTTCCATGGTGAGAATAACAAAATCTGATTCCATGAGCAATCCATTTAGAAATGGTCTGTTTTGAAATGGCTTTACCTTGGGAATTTGAAGCATAAGAAACAAACAATTGTTCTGATTTTCTGATGTCCTTGGTTCTGTTCAGGTAAAAACGTAGTTGTCTGTGTACATCCAAGGAATGTAAGATCTTTTCCCCTTTATTTTGAGGAGAGGGGAAAAAAGTTGGCAAGTGGATAGTTTGATTCAAAGCCACTTTGGAAACCACCTTAGGCATGAAAGTAGGATTTGTCCTCAAAGATACCCTGTCTTGATGAAAAATAATGTAAGGGTCCACAGCCATAAGGGCTTGTAAGTCAGAAACTCTCCTGGCAGAGGTTAGTGCTAACAGGATAGCTGTCTTCCAAGATAAAAACTCGATGTCAGAAGAAGCGGCAGGCTCCAAAGGAGGCAAGGTTAGTTTTTCCAAAACATAGTTGAGATCCCATGCAGGAATGGGAGGAGATCTAGGAGGTCTTAAGTTCTTAGCTCCTCTGAGGTACTGTCTCATGAGCTGGTGGGAAAAGATGGGAGGGTCTGTATTATAATGAGCAGAAATAGCAGAGGCATGGATCTTAATGGAAGAGAAAGAGAGACCCTTGTGTAAGAGATCTGTCAAGTTAAGTAAAATTAAAGAAATGTTAGGAAGAAGAGGATCAGAATCCTGAGCCTGCATCCAGGAACAAAATCTTTTCCATTTTCCTGCATAAGATTTTCTAGTACTAGGACGTCTGGCTTCCAAAATGACATCCATAACCTGCTTGGGTAGGAAAGAAGAAATCAAAGGTCCTGGATTAACCAGACCACCAGGCTGAGAGTTCTGACATGAGAGTGTAGAACCCGACCCTGATACTGGGACAGAAGGTTCGGAAACAGAGGTAAAATCCAAGGGGCTCCAGGCATAGGTTTTTTAGAGTTGGATACCAAAACTGCTGAGGCCAATTCGGAGCCAACAAGATTATCATCTTGGGTTTGTCCTGTTTTATCTTCAATAAAACTCATGGAAGAAAAGGTAGAGGTGGAAAGGCATATCCCGAGAGGTTCCTCCAACTGAATGACAGGGCATCCACTTTCCAAGCTTCTTTGTGGAAAGTCCTGGTGCAAAAAGTCTGTATCTGATGATTTAGATGGGATGCAAAGAGATCTATATGAGGACATCCCCATACTGCTGTTATCATCCTGAATATTTTGGTGTCCAGCATCCACTCGTGTGGATCCGAAATGTTTCTGCTCAAACTGTCTGCTGGTAAGTTTTGTTTCCCTGGTAGAAAATGAGCTTGAAGATCCAAATTGCAAGCTAGTGCTGTGTTCCATAAAACCATGGCTAGTCTGCAAAGGGGTTAGGAATGAGATCCCCCTTGCTTGTTTATGTACCACATAACTGTGGTGTTGTCTGTCCGTATTAGTAGTTGTCCTGGTTGTATGAGATTCCTGAAGGTCAATAGAGCTTTCTGAATGGCTAACATTTCCTTTAAGTTGATATGCAGGTGCATCTGATCCTTTGTCCAAAGGCCCTGCAAACAATTGCCCAGAAAATGGGCTCCCCAAGCATAATCCGAGGCGTCCGTGGTTAGAATTTGAGAGGCAGGAGGTAGACGGAAGGGCTTCCCTTTGTTTAGAGCACATGCCCTGGACCACCAAAGAAATTCCTTTTGAAGGCAAGGAAGGACGGGAATCAGTATGTCCAAACTGTGGCAATGCTGAGACCATACATTTTTTAGGTAATACTGTATTTTCCTCATGTGTAGTCTTGCATATGGCACGAAAAGGATGCAGGAGGCCACGTAACCCAAAGCCTGCAGGAATTTCCTTGCAGATAGATGGGTTAGATTTGCCAAGGCTTTGAAAGTTGATGCCAGCAGTAATTGTTTTTCAGATGTCAGAAATGCCATCTGGGTTGTAGTGTCTAGTAGAGCACCCAGAAAAGTTATCTGTTGTGATGGTGTCAAATTTGACTTTTTTATGTTTACAGAGAATCCCAGGAATTTGAGGAGGCTTTGTACAAAGTCCAGATGCTGGAGTTAAGCATCCTTGCTGTCTGCCTGAATTAGACAATCGTCCAGATAAGAGTAAATTTGAATTCCCTTGAGTCTGCAGTAAGCTACTACTGGAGCCAGGCATTTGGTGAAGACCCTGGGCGCAGTAGACAATCCAAAGGGCAGCGCAGAGAATTGAAAGTGCCTCGATCCGGCCTTGAACCTGAGGTATTTTCTGCAATCCTGCCTGATGGGAATGTGTAGATATGCTCCTTTAAATCCAAAGTTACCATCCAAGCATCTTTGGACAGCATTGGAAGTAGCTGCTGTAGAGTCAGCATCTTGAATTTTGGAATGTCTAGAAAGGTGTTCAAGACCGACAGATCCAGAATGGGTCTCCATGAGTTTTGCTTCCTTGGGACTAGAAAGAGCCTTGAGTAAAAACCTTTTCCCATCTCTGAAAGAGGAACTAGTTCTATGGCATTCATAGCCAAAAGAGCTTCCACTTGGTTTAAGGCCTCCTTCCATTGATGTTTTGGAAGGTCTGGCCATCCGCTTGGCCTTGGCAAGGTATGAAAATGGAATTTGTAACCTCTAAAATCACATCCAACACCCATTTGTCTTGGGTTATTTGAGTCCAATTTTGATAAAAAAGAGAGAGTTTTCCTCTGAGAGGGGCTTCCAGGTAAGACTTTCCTGTAGCTCAACAGAGGGAGTCATTGAGTTTGTTTCCTTTGAGATTGTGACCTGTCCTCTCCTCCCCTAGGGGTGGAAGCAGTCCACTGTCTTGGTCTGTAAGCAGCTTGTGTTTGAGGCCTCCCTCTGGAGCGTCTATATCTACCCCTCTGAGGCCTGTCCGAAGAGGGAAAGGACCAATTTTTTGAAGGCCAATTCCTGCTAAACCTAAGTGGCTGTACTTGTAAGAAATCTTTAACTGTTTGCATGGATTTCACCTTATCCTCCATCCTTTTAATCACCTCTTCAGCTTTAGATCCAAACAAAACATTATGCTGAACAGGAGCATCCAATAATTTAGCCTTTACTTGTTCAGGTAAATTTTATTCCTTTAGCCATGCATGTCTTCTAATGACTGTGCCCGAGGCCGCAGCCCTACAAGAAGCCTCCAAGGCATCAAATCCACAATGTAAACCATGCTTCCCAACCTGTTCGGTGGCATGCAATAAGTCATGTAATTCCTTATTATCTGCACAGGCAGAAATGGAGGTAAATTTTTGTTTCAAGACAGACAAGAGAAATTGCTGGTATTTAAGCATATGAAACTGACAGTTTAAAGCCCTAATGGACAAAGTAGCAGAAGTGTACACCTTTTTGCCCCATCTTTCTAAGGATCGAGAATCCTTTTCAGTAGGAATGGGATTTTTGGCAGAAGTGGCCTTAACTCCCTTAGGACCCTGAGAAATGGTTTCAGGGTCAGCAGAAGGGTTCTTGTATAAAAACTGATGGGAATCAGGAACCCTGTAATATCTATCAGGCTTAACAGGAGCAGGAGGAAAAGAGTCAGGGGTTAAGTTAGCTTCCGAAAAGGCATCATCCACAATATCCAAAACAGGAGGAATAGCCAGGGGCCTATGTTGGGGAAGAAGAAGAAAATCCCTCAGTCTTTTCTTGGATTCCGAATACTCCTGTTCCTCCCAGTGGAAATGTTCCCTCATTTCAAGCAAAGTTTCCCCAAAAGAGAAATCCTCAGGAGGAGAAGCTGAAGGAATGGATTCTTCAGCATCAGAATCCTCATAAGGAGGGAAAGAATATTCCTGATCAGAAGAAGAAACTGAGGAAACAGAAGCCTGATCAGAGGAATCACAATAAACATCCTGCCTTGGCCTTTTGTCTGGAGGGGGATGAGAACCCCTAATCATAGTAAGTAAATCCTCCGCCATCTTGAGTAACTGTTTCTGTGACTTGGGAGCCGGTTCTGAAGAGGCCTGTGTTGAAGTCTTTGATTTAGAAGGAGTCTTTGCCTTTGTCTTTGGCTTTGCCTTTACTAGAAGCTGAGTAGGCCTGAAAACCCATTCGGAAGCCAGTACCTGCACAGCGGCTCCGGACCCATCCAAAGGAGCATTGTCCGAAGGTCCTGCAACAGAAATATTTAAAGGCCTAGTTGGCTCCTCATGAGAGTCCGTTTCGGCCATCGGTTCTAAAATGGCCGATGACAGGGGCTGCAAAAGTGCCTCACTGACGATGGCTGAACCTGAAGCTGGCTCCGCATGTGCGCTATCATCAGATTTGGACCTCGGAGGCCTGTCTTTATCCTTGCGACGTTTGTGAACTCCGGTAGCCGGAACCGCATCTGACGACATTTTGTAGTTAAAGCGCCTACCGAAGTAATAAAAAGCAAAATCGTACCTTCGCTTAATTGTACATTGATTGAAATTAGCACAAAACCGACAACTAGCTACGTCGTGGTCAGGGCCTAAGCAAGGAATACAGTAAGAATGAAAATCCTTATGAGGTATTTGCTTCCCACAAGAAATACAATTATTACCTTTTTCTGACATCGGAGTGGAGCAAGAAAAAAGTTTCCCCAACGGGGTACTTAGCTTTGAGTGGAGAAGAAGTCTTCGGACCGAAGTATATAGGAACATTTGTCAGGAGTCAACCAACCGGCACTTGCGAACTGCTGTCACCGCACGGCAAGAAAGACTGGAGAAGATGGCGTCGGCTGTCAGCCTTATACTCCTGGCGCTCTGACGTCAGGGAGCATGGTTGAACAGCCGACACCAGACCCAGACTTTGGAATTCTGGCCGACCGAGGGCTGCCTGCCGGCAAGGGAGAAACCTACAGTCATGACTGCAACAGTGAAACACGATGAACATCCGCGCAAAGCCGTGCAAACGCGGATTTTAAACCGGGAACTACAAAAGAGCTAGAAATGGTCCAAAACAACCAATTACTTCAGCTCTTGTGCTGAGGTCACTTCCTACAGGGACAGGTAGGCTGCTCAAGGCTCCCCACTCCCACTGGTGAGCAAAGAAACTTCCTTCTATTCAAGTAAGGTAATGGACAACACAGGAACTACACCACAGCCCAGAATACAGCAATGCCTGTAAACTGGTCTAAACTAGTCAAGGAGAGGCGGGAAAACAAGGATTTTTTTTGTTTTTTTGATAGAAACACACAGAAAATGCAGAAACAGTGATAAATCAGTTACACAGGCTAGCACACTTTAGTGGGCAGCCTCAACAGTTAAATTAAACAAACAGACAAACAAACTTTCGATCAAATTCGACTAAAAAGTAACTTTAAGTGCAGATTTTAAAATAATGCAGCAAACAGCTAAAAAACAGTTTAAGCTTGTTCAGGTTAAGCTACAGAAGCTATTCCAAGTAAAAAAAACATCAAAGATACTTAAATCCAGAAAGTAGTTGCTTTTCTGAGTTCTCTGTAGCTAGGACCACTCTGCAGGACCACGAGGAGCTTGTCTGAGCAGTATAGCCCAAAAGGTTGCGCCTTTCCAACGAAACCACACACACACAGTTGTCTAGTGCAGGATTCAAACCCCTACCTAACAACTTCAAGATACAACAGGTGTACGCATTAACAAGACGCGCTATATACATTAGCTGCACTGCATCCCATTCACATGGAACAATGGTCCCTTGTTTGTAGCTGCAGATAAACTATTCAAGGAGCTGTCTACCCACAGTGGCTCAAACTGCACTATAGGCAGTTTACAGACATTCAGAGAAAGGTTCATAGGTACTAGACTAATTGCCTTTGTGAGCCATTTTAATCCTAGTCATTTTCCCCATCTCAGAATCAAACCCTGCAGCTTGTGATTATAAGGTAAACACCTTAACCATTTTGCCAACCTCTCACCCCTCAGGCTTTAACTGTATTCAGAGATACGCTAATTCTGCCAAACTAAGCAAGGAACACTGTTCAAATCCTGTGAATTTATGTAAATACCACTCACTAAGGTAAGTGATGAAATCTTTCACCTCTCTAATATTCCTGTCCTGGTCTAAGTAGATGGTTGGGTTATCCAGATGCTGAATGAATGATTACAGTTTTACTAAGTCTAGTGGTTTTTTTTTTAATCCACGAGAAATATTTAAAAAAACATTAAGCAGATCACTAGAAAAATTAGAACTGTAACAAATGTTTTGTCTACTGCAAAATGTTCCGGATTGAATTTTCTATAGGATTGGGAAAAAGGCATGACAAATGTAGACATGCTAACAGTGGAGTTTAGGCAGATTAAAGTTTTACAAATCAGATTAAATGAAGAACAGAAACCAGACTGGTGTACTACTGTTAGCAAAATCAAGTGGGAACTTTCCTCCCATGCTGTTGCTGTTCTTGGTTAGATGCTGCATAAATTTCACCATTTTTTTACCTAATGACACAGACAAACCAACTGGAGCTATAGAGGTGATGCTGCCTCTGTATGTGGGTGAGGTGAGGTGAGTACGTATATTAAGCATACCATTCAACACTCAGCTGTGCTTGTAGAAAACAGCTACAGCTATACTTTGTTGGTCCCAAAAATAATTCTTCTCACTCATTCTGAAGGTATGCACTGAAATTTACCTACGAGCTTCTCTGTCTGTTTTACTCCAATGAGTCTGTCTGCCACATGGATATTATGGGTGAAAGATAGCATAATGTGTTTAGGGTGTTGTCCTCTGAAGTTACAGACCAGAATTAGAGTCTTTCCAGTTATCACACATATTATGAGTGATACTATTCAAGTCAATTAACATACGTATCATTTAACAAAAAAGAGACACCTCTGGTGAGCACCGTCGGCTACCTGCTGAAAACAAAATGAAAATAATCCAAGAAAAGTAAGACTCCCCTGCTCAGAAGGCCATGGTAAAGTCATATCACAGAAAACAAAGAATGCTCAGTCTTTCCATTTCCTGAGGATCAGAATGCTGCCTCTCCCCATATTCATAGTAATATAAATCCTGAAGCAAATGGCATCCTTTCCAGAACCACACGACCCATTTCTTTCAATGCAGTTGACCAGAAGTCAAGATAAAGCAGGTGTAGATGCAGAGAAGGATGACAATCACATAACAGGGTCATAGGGTAATCAAACAATGAATTAAGAACTTCATAATCTCATAAGAACAGCATGAGCAATAAAATGGGCCTTTTTGTAGGTCTAAACAGGATGGGTAACTCACTTTCCATCTCTTCTACATATAAGAAACTGAAACCAAGTCACAGACTCTTAATTTACTAGAGTATGTGCTCTGTTACAAGCAGGAACATCTAAATCCCACAAAACATGTTAAATAATATAACATTTGTAACACAAAACTGAAGATATGTCACAAGATTAAAAGATGAAGTCAACACAATAAAATCAATTTAACCAAAAATTAATTTTAATATTCACAATAAAAGTACATTTTTCAAGCTTACTGTGATTTTAGCCAATGAAAAAGTCTGAAATGGTCTAATCAAACACAGGTACATAAAATAATAGCTTTCCAAGTTCATAGCATATTATTGTAGTAATTCACATTTCAGCTTTCACAGTGCCATAACATTTCTGTGAATATAGTCCTTTTCTCTAGAATAAAAAAGATTAAAAAATCCCACCACTCATAAAATAATGCAGACTATGAATATATTTAAATACAATATAAAAACCTATAAAATGAAGCCTACAAGCAATAGTAACTGAACAGCTTGCATAATTTCAGAACGTACCTGCTAAAAAGTATTTTTGATGACAGCAGATTCTTCTCCACCTATCCACTGATGCTTAATGATTATGTATCCTTTGTTTATTTACTTGATTAACAAACAGGATTAGTGAAATGGTAAATTGATATACTCATCCACTAACGAAAAACAGGCACTTCTGGTGAGCAAACCATCTTCATCCATGATCTGGGCGATGTGAACAAGGGTAAATGACACATACAGGAACATTTTATAATCTCCAATCCACCAACGGTTTTGGGGAGTGGGTTCTGGAAAAAATGGAGTGCTCTCAAGAAAGACATGCAGCTTTCCAACAGACAGTAAATGGAGTACAGTAAAGAACATTTCCTGGAATCCTGCATCTGTTAGACAAACAGCTTTAACTTTTACCCACCATGGTACCACATCAGGTTAACTTAACATTTGCAGCTGGTGACACCAACCTGTCAACATTAATAGTTAATGAGACAACAAGATTAAAAAGAAACTAGTACACAAAAAGCTGTGACATGGAGTCTGCTTCAGTCAGGAGAGAAACAAAAGTTTACTATTTTTTTACTCTTACTATGATTTTTACCCATTAGACTACCTTTTGAAATGAAGGAGGTAGAAAAGGCATGGAAGAAGCTCACCTCCATCCCAGGATGCAGAAGTAACTCTAGGTAGTAAAATTTGCTGGAATACTATGTGATACCCTATTTCTCTTCACTCAGTTGAAGCATGTCCAGCATTTCTCTCACCAATCAGCTATCCTGACATCAAAATATATTTCCAGACTTGGATAATCAGTGCTGCAAATGGATAATATCTAATGCATCACTCTATATTATTTTTGTTCTTTAGCATTTATTCGTTTTGTTGTTTATCATGCTAAATTTATATTGCTGTACTGCCTACTGCTGTTATTTACATTGGGACATACCCACTGGCAGGAAGGAGTGTTCAGTCTGCAATGTTTCTGCAAGAGCTGTTCTTTCCATTGTGCACCTCCAAGGAATGCAAAGGTACAACGATGCATACACACATTTACTGTTACCATCAACAGCATTTGGAGGCTTTCTTTTTGTAAAAATTGCAAATCTTCACTGGATGCCAGCAGCACAGACAGGGAAATTAGGGGTAAAATGTACCAACTGTTACATGGGCCAGCAGCATTCTGGGTAATGGGCTATCTTTACCTCTCCTGTGCAACCTCTGAGCTGCTATGCTGGTATGGTACAATCTTATCCTCCATTCTGCTTAACAGTCTAACTCCAATAGCAAGTATAAACATTAACAATAAAATAACATAAATAAAAGAATGACTTAAACAGCATTACTGGATGATACAATACCAGAAAGTAAAACAAGGAGAAAATGCAGGTACAGCGCAAAACCTTTTAAGCATTTCACTGAAGACCTAGACAAGATTCAGTGAGCATAATGTTTGTCTTGTATGCACCTTAAACACTGTCAACATTCCTCTTTTGACCTATACACACATTGGCTACCATTAGGTGTATTATTACATGGATTTGTAATGTGTTAAAATTTACATCACTCCAGTTTTAGCAAAAGATAAAACATGCTTATTTGAGGTTCATATGACACTTAAAAACCTGAGGAATATGATAATTCTATTCAACTACTTTGGCTCTAAAAACTGTGTTCTTGAGGTCATCCTTCTGTCACATGATGTTACATGTCCGAGGCGGAGGCACATCCTCTGTGTTTCTTGGGTGTCTGTGCTGCAAGTTGCTTATGTCAGACTGCAGCATTTCAAATGCCATGCCATGCGTCTCAGTCTCCTGTTCAATTTCATTCAGTTTCTCAATTAGAA
The DNA here is from genome assembly GCF_019279795.1 of Protopterus annectens. Taxonomy (NCBI): domain Eukaryota; kingdom Metazoa; phylum Chordata; order Ceratodontiformes; family Protopteridae; genus Protopterus; species Protopterus annectens. The sequence continues at coordinate 1,535,209,928 of NC_056743.1, read as the reverse complement.
TTTGAACTGTTTCCTGCAGAAAAAAACAACCTTTGAATAATACAGATACCTAACTCACCTAGACCGTTGATCAAATAATTACATACATCATGGGAAATTTCATGCAGGTCATAACAAAAATGAAAATAATACATAAATATTCAGACATTGTGCTATACCTTCTAACTTCCTATAAAAATAAAGCAAATAAGACTATCCCCAGGATTCACTAATCTTCCGTGTAAGACTAGATTAGTATTACACGGAAGAGCCAGTCTAAGAGTAAGACAGCAGTGCACCATGCATATTAATGAGGGCTCGCTGCCTCAACTCTAAAGCCAACACGGAGTGTGGGCGAGTGTAGGGGGCGTGTCTGACTGCCGAGCAGTCCAAAAATCCATGCCCCTGCAATTTTGAAACTCGGGAAATGTCTAGTTACATGAGCGAGTCTGCTCATATGTGTACATTCTAACACTACACTCCCCCATATATCAAACCCCGTACAAATATAAAAAGTAAAAGAAATGTTTTTTCATTTCTGATATAGCTGCCCGTATTTGCTCATGTTTGCGCGGTTTGCCCATTGCTTAGCTACAGTTAGCAGTTTAGACACCGAAGAGGATAATAAGAAAAATATATGCAAATTAAGCGAAATAGCGATAGCGTAGTGGTATTTTAACCCAATAAATAAGGTGTAATAATCCTTTAATAAAAGTACAATTCCTGGAGTGCGTCTGTGTCATTTTCTTTGATATGTTGTTGTATTGTTGCATTTTACAAATAGTACTGTTGTATTAAGCAGTGTTAACCCACAACTGGGTAGGCCCATATAACGTGGATGAAGGGAGTGCTGGTAGCTTTTATCCATATTTACAGCCCTCAACTGTTGGTTCATGCCCAGCATGTACAGGTTAATCTGGCACATGAGCAGCTTGGTATTTTGTTCTCCAGAAATGTCAGTGTGCTGCCAGAAATGTAGAGAGCTGTTAACATACAACTGATACTTTCACCTGAACATATCTAGATAATTATATGAAAGTAGAGCTGTCACTGTACTATCTTAGCAGTAGTGTGTGTGAGCAACTCTCAAAATATGCAGCAGTAACATCTGCATCTTGGACATTTTTTATGTAAGATACAGCTCATGTATATAATGATCTAGCAAAATCCAATTGCGCAATATAAGGACATTGGGTAGTGTAATAATACATGTAAGTGACATATAACTGCAGTTAATAGGAATGTAGTGAAAACTAGAAGGATATATAAGTTGTTAATTGAGCTATCCTTTTCCACCCTACTGTATGTGCATAAAAAATGCAATTCCACACTTCCATGGGTATGTCTAATCTCAAAACATTTGTTGGGACATATGTCCTACTGGTTTATAAATATTTGCATTTATTTCTGTGCATGTGCCCTGTTAAAATACCACAATATTGGTGGCCTGTTGCCATCAATTCAACCTGCATGCTGTTGTAATGTCCACTATTGTTCTATATATGCATGTGTCATGCTTGCTTTTCAACTGTTGAAAATCTGGTGTGTTGGGTTAATGGGAATACTTCTGCATGCTGTTGTAACTAATTGGGAATGCTGTTGACTGTTACTAATCCATATCTTTATTAAATCCTCCAAAACATAATTCGTATGGGAAGGCCGATCCCAGCGGACCCACCTGTCCCACCTCAGCTGGCCATGGCACCTGGCAATAGCAGGTCCGGTGCCCAGCCTGGGACCTCCTCCTCCATTGGCCCTGTGCCACCTTCGGCGGGAAGCGCTGCAGGGGATGGGGCTTGCCCCCCCCGTGCAAGCATGGGTGGAGGAGGGCCACTATCACTCTTCGAAAGGTCCGGGCTGTGGTGCATAGAGAGATTGAACGTTCTGTTGCAGAACCTCTATACCAGCTTGAGGCATGAGTGGCGCAACTCTCGGGTCAGCCTGCCCCTCCTATACAGCCCCCAGCACAGCCATCCTCAGGGCAGTGAAGGTGCAGTGGTGACTGCCCATAGGTGGGGACCTCAGACTCTTTGTTTCCATCTGTGGGCTCATGGGCTTGCGATTTCCAAACATCCCTCCCTGTCAAAGGTATTCACCCACCACGTGTCATATTCCACCCCTGTATGCATCGTTTGTCTTGTCTACCTTCCCAACCTACCTCCCCAAATATACTTACTTCCCCTACCCCACATTCCACTCTCACCTGAAAAAAAAAAAAAAGGCAATCTGCTCCCAGAAAAAAAATTACGCCGCATACATAGCTGCCTATTTTTCACACATGCCCACTAGACACATAAAATGTAATTTAATTGGGATTACAACATACTTTGTTGTCCTCACCCCTCTCTCAGGGATTGAAGGTTTCATATCTACCTCCAAATTTATTCCATATGCACAGCTGTTGCTGTTAAAGAAATGGGCAGCTATGGACCTTCCCTACACCCGTCCTGCACATCCCGAGCTACTTTACATACTGTCTTTCCCTCTTTGTGCCCCTTTTTTCACCACTTTCCTATCTCCCCATTTTTCTTTTCTTTCAAAGAAATGAGTGTGGGGGTTAGTGGGAGTAAGCACTATTAAGCAGTAGTTAGCGGGTTTGCGTGAGTGTGTGCTTGTTTGCACTTAGCTAAGCATTGCTAAGCATCACACAAACCCACTTACAACTGCTTAAAAATGCCTTAGTCACTCTGCATGTGAGGGCCCTTGTTCTGCTCAGCAGCAAAATAAAACACCTCTGTCAGTCTCGAACCCCGGACCTTGTACACACTACACTGCATGAAGTGCAACTAAGCCACGGCAGATATACAAGTTGGTACTGAAATAAATATATCATGCATCAGAATGAGTTAATGTAAAGGAAAAATACAAATTCCATAACACACAACTTGTTCTATGGATCTTTACCAACAGTTGTTGTGGGATTACATTACATGACTGTGATAAGAGAAACAGCCATTCTAGCAGGAAATAATGTTACACCATCACTTTACAACCCCACACAGTATCACAGCACAACAAACACTGGCATATCTGTTTAGGGCAAAGGCCATACCTCCCAACTGTCCCTAATTTTCAGGGATATCCCTGATTTTGACACAAATTTTAGCTCTGTCCCTCTGAATCCCTCCTAAAACTACTGACTTTGGCCAGAAAGGTGGTGAATTACACTTAATGAATAATGACAATATTTAAGAGTTAGCCACTTCTTTTACTTCAGAAAAGGTGTATTCATTCACATGCTCTGATTCTCTCAATGTTTCAACTTAATGGCACTAACATTTTAAAGGTGTCCCTGACTTTTTCTCTACTTTTCCCTGAGTCTGTTCAAATATGTATCTGAGTGTTTGAGAGGTCTGGCAGAGGCAGAAACACAGAGGCATATCAGCCTTTCTGCTGTTACATACTGTGCAAATAGCTTTGGAAGGAGTTCTGGAAGCATACCCTTATGTAGGAATACAACACTGAAATACAAATGGATGTCGCCAAGTACTGGTAGCAACCAACTGTAACAATGCCATTGCTTTATTGCTGAAAAGACCTGTGTGGTGCACAGACAAAAAGATAACATGCTATTCTCTGGCTACCATGTGGATAGGGCCACAGTTGGGAGTTACGTAGACAGATTACTTGCCTTGATACTTACGCTCTCTGTACTTCTGCACCCCTACCCAAATGTAGACTATACCTGTGTGTGCAGGGTCTGCCAAGGATGTAGGTAAGCATACTCACAGTGCTGATGTCCAGTTTTTCTCAGCAGCTTGTGCTAATGTCAACACTAATAAAGCACAAACTGTTTAGAACTGAGTAAATGAATATTCACAGCATAGCAGGTCACAAACAATTCTTGTGCCAAAGGAATACATCTCAATAACTAGATTTGTATGGCAGTTCATTGTAAAAGTTGAAAAGAAAGTATATCTTTCCGTGTATCTTGGGGTAGCATTTTGAGGGGTGAGTACATTTCTACACTGACAAGTGGGTACTGGAAGCAGCAACATTAGGTCTGAGTACAAAATGTAAATCTCTGGCTACACCCCTGGCTTCTGATATAAGAACTATACCAACCTTCTGTCTTAAACAATGATGTCCACAGCAAACAATGATGATCTCCATCTTGGAAAGCTGAAAGGGCCACGCCTACCTGAGTTAGCAATTTATAGTACTGGGTTGCTATGACAGTGATTACTGCAATTACTACACAGCAGGCTGCATGCATTTAGCAAGTGGTGGCCACTAATTGGCGCAGTGGCCATCACATGCTCATGTGCAAATACCTACAAAAGCAGGCTGCAATCTCTGCCAACAAACTCAATCACTCTATTGCAGAGACTGACAGAGAGAGAGAGAGAGACAGAGAGAGAGAGAGAGAGAGAGACAGAGAAAAAGAAAAAGAAATATTACCAAATCATACAAAGGAAAGGTATGTGACACATATGCATTTACTGGCATGTAGTAGATGTTATTGAAGAATAGTCTGCATAATGTGAACCATTCATATGTGGCAGCAGTACTTATTTATGCATAGATGTTCTGCTTAACTACTGCTATGGACAATACAGTGTGCACCTATGGGCAGTGGGACATACCTATGAAATGTGTAGCTCAGCATTAAATGTCAAGGATCTGATCCATGTTATCTGTGTTCTGTACAGTAGTGCGGCCAATGGCTGTTGAGGGGATTAGCGCTGACATTATATAAACATGGGTGTGACAGAACAACACATGCATGATAGTCATATTAAAATGTAGCTCAGCATTGGCAACTGCTGTAGCAGTCTAGTATGCTTATCTAGCATTTGTAGCCATATAACCCCCCCTAATGTTAATGTGTGTTCATATGTGACACCTGTTTGTGTTGCAGCAAGGCCCAACAGTTCAGCTGTGTGGACCATGTGTGTGTATACCACACACACAGAGAAATATATATGTGTCATATATATTCCCATCTGTATATGTGCATAGAGCAGGGGACATATTGCAACTGTTTGTGAATGGTGGAGATATATATGTTGGTGAAGGTTAGTATGCGCATATTTGTATGCAGGTTTTAGTGTGTGACAAACAAGAAAGCATACAGTGCCGGTATATGACATGTGGTGGTTAAACACTGTGGATGGGTTGTTCAGTTTGCAATATTGAAGCCAGTGAGGCCTGCTAAAGCTACCTGGGCTGTGAACACCTTCAATGCATTTATCCCAAGACTGTGCAATTTAATTACATTACTGTACACCTCACATCCTTTGTATAATTGATATTCTCACTATGAAAGGTGAAATGTATATGTGCCTACATATATATGTACACCAATGGATGTGTGTATATGTCTCTCTCTCTCTCTCTCTCTATATATATATATATATATATATATATAGTTATATATACTCATACAAACCTACATCTACTTGTTGCAATACATTCTCTGTACTGTTAACTGAGTGTGATGGTCAATGTGTTTGTGAATACGTCAAAGATATGTATCTGTGGGATAGCTTTGTGGGAAACTGTTTATGTCATGGTATTATGGGTCCTTGCTTTGATCCTAGCAAAAGCTGTGTATTCTGTTGCTAGGCGGAAAAAGTGCTACTGCATACAGTGTGATTAAGTCCCTTGGTTTTAACTAGGGTGTGTCATTGGCGGCTAAAGCACTACATCTATGATTATTGATTGGTACCGATGTTGAATCCAAATCCTGTGTGTACTGTAGTACTACTTGAAGCTCTGAGCCTATATAGCAAAGTATGGTGTATGCCCACATTGCTTGCATCCACTGTTTTGTGTGGTCCCTGTATTCATCACGGATTACATTTCTCAAGATTAAGGTTGTGTAAGTACAGACACACAATACTGTATAGTACACACTGAAAGCTTATCTGGGTTGTCATACCTTTGTGTCCTGTAATTATGTCTGATGTGTGTCTGGGTATGTCTGTAACGTGTCCTTTGACATATGTCTGGTAAAACATATAAATGCGTATCTAGCAACATTGATAGTGTACTACAGCAGTATGCGACCTATATTCCCAATTGTACACATATTTTGGACACGGGTTTGTCATTAACAAGTTGTGTGGTATAATAGTAATACATTTACTGGACCTTACACTCATTGTCATGGATGATATATTTCTTTACACATCAGCTTGATGTATATCTGCTGTGGCTAGGTGGTGCATCGTGTTGCATACAGTGTGCCAGGTACTCTTGTATAGTCTTATATAGTGATTTTATTTTGTTGCTGTGCAGAACATGGTTCATTAGACTGAGAGTGAGCCAGGCATTTCCAAGCAGTTGTGGGGTGAGCAGTAATAAGTGGCAGTTAAAGTGTTTCACTCTTGGTTAGCTAATAGGTTGCTATATATGGCAGTTCAGTGATATCTGTATTGTATAATGTTAAATGTGCCATATGACTTGCTCAGACATATTTTCGTATTTATGTCTTCCAGGGATAATGGCACATCACAGGAACCCCACTTACAGTAGTGCTGAAGATGACATAATTACTACCAGTATGATTCAGCACTACAGTCTCATGTTCTCACGAACCAGCCAGGACCAGCAGGAGCGTACTGCAATGTAGCAAGATGTTGTCCATAGGGTAAATGAAGTAGGCCTGCATAACTGGACATATGATCAGGTACGCCACCACTGCAGTGATCTTCTCAGACATGTCCGTCAGCGTGCTGCTGATGTACGGAGACAACAGCTTGCAACAGGAGGTGGTGTTAATATCCACCAACCCCCCTCACCAGAGTGGAGGAGCTGCTCCCGAGCCTGGTGGCACCTGCCCAACAACAATAGCAGCAGACATACACCATGATGGAGGTTGGAGCCACCTAGCAAGCACACATGGAGCATGCAGGTAATATAGCATATCTGTAGCCTACTGTTATCTGTATTGGTAGATCATGCGTAAGTGAGATGTGGAGTGTGTCGTTAAAAGATCTGGAGCCTGTTGTGCAGTATTGATCATTTGGAACATAATCTGTAGCCCTGTGAATGTAAACTGTTGTTGTACTGTAAGATTGCAAACACACAGTAGCAATGCCACAGTTGTGGCCACTGGCAAACTGTCTCATCTCTATGTAGGTCTCTCTGGGGTGACATCAAAGCAGTGGACAGATGCTGGTGACAGTGCTGTACATTTATTATTGTAAATAAAAAGTGCATGTCATAGTTAAGGTGTAGGCCATGTACACATGTAACACACCTACCTATAATGCATGCTGTGTATGTTTGGTGTAAGGCCACGCACATCTCACTAATGTGATTAGCTACCTCAAACACATGCAATACCCAGACCATCTCAAACAAATGTGGCTAGACTGTAGTGACCATTGGATAGGCACAGTTAATACTCAACATGCACATAACATACACATCCATGTCATACATACAGCATTTTAACATGCTACACATAAAGGATTCCCAAACCCTCTGTAAAGACACACTCCAGTATCCAAAATCTCATCCACACATTACACATAATACACCTGAGGGGTAGAGGCCTATCATGGGGCATTTAAGCACTCTGCAACACACTACACATTCATGTCAAATGCTCCTTATTGGCCTCCTTACAAACTCATGTAACAACTGGTTGTGAAATGGTGAATGTAGCCAAGGTAGTACAGTTCCGGTACAGCATGAGTAGTGCTGGTTTGGGAAACATTTGTAGACTTGAGTGACCATGTGATGCTTCATGATGATGGCCTATGGTATTATACCCCATCCAGTTATTGTAACCACAGTACTACACATAGCTTTCATTGCTATACACTTTGCTATACACCTTAATGTTGCATGTGTGCACACATATTCACCTCTAAACAATATGCATACCAATCATCATTTGCACAATTGACACATATATGTCTTGTGATGTTATTGAGTTTTGAATACCTGCACAGCAATGTTGTTTCCATGTATGCATTGTGTTCCAGGGGGAGGCCCATCACCTAATAACAAAACACATACAAAGCCATGTATACTTTTAGTAACAAGGACTGTCTACACTTGTACTGCATGCTGTTGAGAAACACATGTCCTGCATGCTGACATGTGTGATATGACTGTTTTGCTTGTGATATTGTACCTCACCATCACCTGCTATTGTGTATGTTCTGAGATTGTTGGTGTTGTGTGTGTCTGCTTTAGGAAGGTGTGTATTTTTGTGTGTGTGCATGTGTGCATGTGCGCATGTGTGCATGTGGTCTGACATCATGTTCAGGTCTTAAAGTGTGATTCCTGTTTTCCTCTCAAGGGTGCCGAGGTGGGGCTGGCTCAGTACAGCAGGGAAGCTGATGTCACTGAGACAGAAAGTGTTCAGGAGGATATGTGTGTTGAGACACAGGCAGGTTTGTCAGGGTCTGTTGTTGGGCCACCAATTGACAGTACACAAGTCTCCAACCAATCCATGCACACAGTCATACTGCCTGTACATCCAACATCACCACTGCCCTTAGTTGAGGGACAGTGTATGGTTGGCACTGGCCAGGACAGTGTGGTATCTATGGCACATGTATCAGGACACAACAGCCATAGCCAGATGTCTGGAACGGTACCACATAGGCAGATGCCCAGGGGTTCTCGTCAGAGCACTGCTGGTCATCATGACCCTGGCAGACATGCCACACCTCTTTCTACCACATGCATGTTCCAGGCTGTCATGGAGGCACATACACGAATGGAGCGGTACACCACACAGGCACTAAGGGCACAGAGGGCTCATAACACCTCTGTAAATGACAGTATCCGTGACCTAGCAGATGCCATACGTAATTACACTGAGGTCATTGATAGACATTGGGGTGAGACATTGGATGTCCTCCACAATGTCATGTCCATGTGTCAGGACAGTGCGGGACATTTGAGACGTCGACTAGGAGGTATGCCAGCAACATCAGCAGCTGGAGGTTGCCTTGGACGTCCAGCAAGTCACAGCCATTCCCGTAGTGCCAGTACCAGCCCCAGCAATGTTGTGGGAGGGCTGTCTATAGACCGTCCTAGAAGACCACGTGGACGTGGTTCTGGCCAGTCCCAGCAGGGACCTGGATCCTGTGGACATATGTCAACCTCTTCGGATAGTACCCAGTCTGGATTAGTACCTGATACTGTCTGTAGCACCCCTGCCAGGCACAGGTTCCGTATCCATGGCCAGAGACAGTGATCTGTAAAGCCTGCCAGCTACAGTCTGTAGCTGTCTGACAAATCCCTGTATATGGCAGCCACATGGTGGAACTGTGTGCATGCAGACACACGCACATAAACCAGAAACCTAGGGCAAACACATACCCGCATACATTACATCAACACTGGCCCATAACAGTACTGACACTCACACACACACATGTTGATTGTATGGCTTGGTGTAGGCCTCTGGCAAACCAACAACACACCCTGTGCATATCATGAAACCAGTGCCACCTCCTCTCATCTGTAACATTGATGCAGGAACAGGCTAACATGGTGCTGATGCACAGGGTGACTTTAATAAAGTATAGCAATGGTTGAATGTGTAGCATGTTGTCAGCAGTAAAGTGTAATGATATCCTTGAAGGTGTAGCTGAGCAGGCATGATGCATTGAAGCTGTAATTAGCAATGTTGTATTGTTTCCACCAGTGTTTATTCCAATTGTGTTTTGTTTGCCCATGTGCCACTTGGCTGATGTGTGTAGTTGAGTCAGCATGTGTTATACAGTGGAGAGTAAGTGTGGGGTGTGTGCAGCACAGGTCTGCAGGTGTACATTTGTGAACATGGTGGAGGTGCACTGTCTGCATGTATGTGCATATTGGACACATGGGCAGGGTGACATGCCCTGTATTGGCCAGTGTTAACACTCCATACTTTCTATTGGTGGCCAGTATGCATTGTACTACACACATTTTGGAACTTGAGTACACGTGTATGTGTATGACACGGGTTGACACTGTGCTGTGGGTGATGCTGTTGTTGCTATCTGTCATTGGTTTGCAGTACTAAGGTTAACACTGTCCCAGCTGCATAATCCTTTATTAATGCACACTGTTCACCTACAGGGTTGCATGTACCATGCTATCACAAACACAATAAATTCTCACTTATACAGTAAAAGTGCATTAGTCTCATGGACCCCTGCCATAAACTAAATATATAATAGACGGTGTTAAGTTGTACCAAAAGAGTTACATACCAAGAAGGGATAACCTCTCTGGTCAGTATCATTGGGAAAATACAATCCCTCAATAAATATACAAGGCAAGCTTCAAAATACAAAATGGCAAGGATTCCAAAGACAACACTAAAGCTTTCTTCAGTGTTGTTCATAATTTATTGGGGAAATCTCAGATTGGGTCACAGTTAATGTAAATGGTCTCAAAGTACACTTATCTGACTGACATTACCAATTCCTTGTCAGACAGTTTGAATGTGGATTTCACCACTCTGTCATTACACAAGGGCCACATTTCCAGACCTGAAGAATGTAAAACCTGATGATTCACAGACACTCTAGTTAAAACATCTCTTTAACAAAGTACACACCACAGTGGCAATGGTACTGGACAGTGTCCCTGGCTGTGTCATACACAAGCTGACATATAAAGTCACCACTCACCTAAACGTTCTGTCCAGATGCAGCCTCTATACAGGTTACATACTTATGGAATGACACACGGTAATGGTGTTCACAGTCCACAAGTGTTCAGCTACAATGTCGTCTTCTTCTTCTCCTTTCGGATGCTCCCATTAGGGGTCACCACAGTACATCATTTCTTCCTGAACTCTGCATCTTGCGCTATCACACCATCCACCTGCATGTCCTCTCTCACCACAGCTATAAACCTCATCTTAGGCATTCCTCTTTTCCTGTTACCTGGCGGCTTCATCCTTAGCATCTGTTTCACAATATATGCTGCATCCCTCCACAGCAAATGTACAAACCAACTTAATCCTGCCTATCTGGCATGGTCTACTAACCTTCATACCTGGCCTGACTCTCTAATATACTTATTCTTAAACCTGTCACCCTCATCACACCCAGTGCAAATGTTAACATAAATTGATTAAGGGTAGAACTACAACAGGTCCTGGAAACTCTCACCCTATAAGCCAGACCAATGTTATCTGGAAGGTTATGGAGCACAGCATTATGGGACTCATTAACAGAGACATTATGAACCTGCAAACACTGCACCATACCCACTTAGGTTCTCTAAAGGCCAGATCATGGCTCCTACAACTAGTAGACTTCAAGCCAGTCAACAAGGCAATAGGTGAGGGAGGGTAGGTCAACACAGCCAAGCTATAGCTCACCAGCAATTCATACCCATCCCACATACTGGTATTATAGATAACCTCAACAGACTGACCATAAACAATTGTTAGATGATGGCTTGACAACTGACACACAGATGTAGGACACACAGTAACATTTGCAGCCTCCATGTACTATTCTATGCCAGTAACAAGTGGTATTCACCTGCAATCAGTCCTGGTACCAATCCTGTTTGGCATATAGCTTTCTTAGGTACAAGCAAACACTAGGGATATGTCTGCCCACATTTGATGACAATGCATACTGTGGGCTATACTTTATTCTCCAGATGACACACACATCCTCCAAAAGGTTATCATACAGACAGATACCTGGTTTCAAACTCATGCTGTAAAGCTATAAGCCTAAGAAAATAGAAGTTATGTACCTACCATAACGTTCCATGTTAGTTGTCTTCTTCTCGCCTTCTTTCTTGCTGGATGGGTTCGGAGGCAATCCTCGGCTCCGACTCGGCCATTCTAAAAGCTCGAGAGTTGGTTCCACCGGCTCGAGGCTCCCCTTATATCCCACAATGCTAGGCGGTAATACCTCAGATCTCGTTTGTAAGCTAGGCCCAGCCAGGAAAAAATCCAGAAACACTGGAAAGGGGAAACCCACCTCTATAACATGACAGAAAGAAGGTGACCTACAACCTGATGAGGGAATATATACATAATACAGTATATACATATATACAAATAGAGGTGGTAGGAAAAAAAAGGTCACAATCAAACTCCTCTAGGTCTGTCCAGGCTAGGGGAGGGTGGGACGCAAGAAAGAAGGTGAGAAGAAGACAACTAACATGGAACGTTATGGTAGGTACATAACTTCTATATGTTAAGTTGTCTATCTCGCCTTCATTCTTGCTGGATGGGACCGCGTCCCTAGCACCTTGTCCCGGGTGGCCTATCGGAACAGACTCTCGAGTACAGTGGAACCAAAGTTAGCTCTGTGTCTAGAAGCTAAGTCCAACTTATAATGAGAAATGAAAGTGTGAGGAGTAGCCCATGTAGCTGCCGCACAAATCGTATCAATAGGCAGCCTGTCTTGGAAAGCTATAGAAGTAGCCAAAGCTCTAGTTGAATGAGCCTTAGGTTTGTTTGGTAGCTTTTGATGCCTAATCTCATACACAAAGGAAATCAAGGATGTAAGCCATCTGGAGAGTGATACTTTCAAAACTGGAAGGCCCTTTCTGCCTTCTGCATAAGAAACAAACAGTTGGTCAGCCTTTCTGATCTGTTTGGTCCTGTCTAAGTAATACCTTAATTGTCGATGAACATCTAGCCAATGTAATTTTTGTTCAGACCTGTTAGAATAGTTAGGAAAAAACACAGGAAGGTCAATGTTTTGATTTAGGTTTGCGGAGAGGCTACTTTGGGTAAGAAGGATGGGTTGGTCCGTGATACCCTATCCTTATGAAACAAAAGGTAAGGGGATCAACTGCAGAGTGCATGAAGTTCAGAGACTCTTCTAGCCGAAGTAATGGCTACTAAAAAGAGTGTTTTCCAGGATAGCAATTTCATTGAACACGAAGCTGCAGGTTCAAAAGGGGGAAGGATCAAAGATGTGAGAACTAAGTTAAGGTCCCAAGAAGGAGGAGGATTTATAATAGGAGGCTTGAGAAGAAAAACTCCCTTCAAAAAGGCTTTGCAAAACTTGTGAGACATGATGGCAGAGTCTGAGATTCCAACATGAAAGTTAGATATAGCTGCCAATTGAACCTTAAGAGTAGAAGGAGACGAACCTGCGTGGAATAGTTCGGCTAAGAAATCAAGGACCGATTGAATGGAAGCAGTGAAAGGATCTATGTCCCTTCCTTGTGCCCAAAAGGAGAAACGTTTCCATTTACTAAGATAAATCTTCCGAGTGGAGGATTTATGGGAAGCTATTAAAATATCTCGAACTGAGTGAGATATTAGAAGAAGCCTGGCTAGGGTTGGAATTGGAGGAACCAAGCAGTGAGGTTCAGAGAGGGGAGGGAGTGATGTAACTGACCTGACTGATGGGTCAAAAGATCTGGAACTAGGTCCAGATGCCAGGGTTGCTCCAACAGAAAACGGTGCAGAAAAGGGAACCAAACCTGTCAAGGCCAGTAAGGGGCAATGAGGATCAAGGAAGCTTTCTGAGCGATGGCTTTCTGTATCACTTGAGAAATCAGTGGGAAGGGAGGAAATGCATACAGAAGTCCCCGGGGCCAATCTTGGACTAGAGCGTCTCTGCTGGGATGGCCTGGTAGAGGAAAGAGGGTGAAATAATCTTTGCACTTGCTGTTTTGGGGAGTAGCAAAAAGGTCGCAGCAAGGCTGGCCCCACTTCAGAAAAACTTTTTCCAACACTGAATTTTTCAGAGACCACTCGTGAGGCATGAGAATAGCTCTGCTCAATTTGTCCGCAATGACATTGGACTTCCCGGGGATGTGCGTTGCTATCAAAAACCACTGAGAAGAAATCGCCCATTGCCACAGTCTGAGTGCCTCTCGACATAGGGGGTAGGATCTGGTTCCACCTTGTTTGTTGATATACCACACTACAGACATGTTGTCCATCTGAATTGCTATCGTTCCCATCAGAAGAGAGTCTTGAAGGGCCTGCAACGCTAAAAGCACTGCTCTCATCTCTAGAACATTTATATGCAAGTGGTGTTCGTAAGGTTGCCATATGCCCTGGACTGTCCTGCCCTGATAATGCCCCCCCCCACCCAATCAGGGAGGCGTCCGTTGTCAGAGTAGCAACCGGAGGGGGAGGGACAAATGGTCTTCCTAAGAAGAGATGGGGGGATGAAATCCACCAAAGAAGGTGATTCCTGCATGCTTGCGTTATCACAATGGTGTGGGACATCGGAAGTTGTTGGTATGACCATTGTGTGAAGAGCATCCATTATAAGATTCTCATGTGAAATCTGGCTAATAGAAGTAGAGGGATAGCAGCTGCCATTATCCCCAGTACTTTCAGGACCAATCTGACTTTGATTCTGTTGCTGTGGAAAAGAAGAGAGACTAGTTTGTGTATGTCTGCTATCCTTTGGTCTGTGAGTCTTGCTGACATGCTGACTGTGTCTAGATTTGCGCCTATGAAGGTAATAGCACGACAAGGCGACAAAACAGACTTTTCGCAATTTATTGAGATACCTAGCTTTCGAAAAATGTGAAAAGTGTAGTCTCTGGCAAGTAGTAGAAGATGCCTGGTGGGAGCTGTAAGGAGCTAGTCGTCTAAGTATGGAAACACCTGGAATCCTTGACGTCTCAGGTGAGAGGCAACCACTGCCATGCATTTGGTAAACACCTGGGGGGCTGTGGTGAGTCCAAAGGGCAGGGCTCTGAATTGAAAGTGACTGGTTCCCAGCCTGAAGCGGAGAAATCTCCTGGAGCGTCTGTTCATTTTTATATGATAGTACGCATCCTGGAGGTCTATAGAGCACATCCAGTTTTCCTTCCCCAATAGGGGTAGGATGGATTGCAACGTGACCATCCGAAATCTTGTTTTCTTGACCGACTTGTTCAAGATGCTGAGATCCAAAATGGGCCTCCAGTCCCCTGTTTTCTTTGGAACCAAAAAGAATTTGGAGTAGATTCTGGATCCTAGCTGATCTGCTGGAACTGGCTGAATGGCTCTTTTTGCAAGCAACTTTGATATTTCTAACGCTGCTTGCTCCCTTTGAGCGGGTGGAACATCTGGAAGGGACTTTTTTGATTGATTTGGAATGCGAAAGAACGGAATGGAATAGCCTTCGGAAATGATGGACTGTACCCACTTGTCTTGAGTTAGAGATCGCCAGGCTTCTGGGTACAGTGATAGTCTTCCCCCAACTGCCTCCAAAGGTGGACAGTCGGGCAACACCTCAGGGATGCTGAAAGGGCTTATCGGAAAAAGTTTATCGATTGCCCTGGTTCTGCGGACCCCCCCTGCCTCTAGGGCAGCGTCTACCATTATTGTCCCCCCCTGCCTCTAGAGGGGAACCAACTCTGTGCGTCAGGCAAAGCCCCTTGAGATTGCTTGCGAAACCACATTTTTCCACTTTTCTGGCCCTTGGGGTAAGGCCTAGAAGGAGTAGAAAAACGGACTCCGACGGCAGAAAGAGTTTTGCCATCCGTCTCGCACCTTGTCAGGGTTTCTTTCACTTGAGGACCAAAAAGGGACGATCCATCAAACGGGGAGTTAGTGAAAGATGTCTTAAAGGGGTCCGCAAAATTGCATAGGCGCATCCAGGCATGCCGGCGTAAGGCCACACCTGTACCTGCGGCTCTGCTCGCTCCATCAGCCGCATATGAAAGAAGGCGCATGGAGGAGTTAGCTATCGAATTGAGGGTAACCAGCTGAGCGTTCATCTTATCCTGAAAACCCGCAGCTGTTGGATCCTTTAACATCTCACTCGCTTCCTTGATCAAGTCTCTTTGAAGACGAGTGAAATGACAGAGGTAGTTCAGCGAACGCATAGAAAAGGTCGCTGACGAAAACATCCACTTCCCGTACCTGTCCATAGACCTAGATTCCTCGTTAGAAGGATGGACAGGCACTAAAGGATCAGCTAGTTCCTTCTTGGTGGCAGCAGCTACCACCATAGCATCCACAGAAACTCCTTTAGTCAAAACTTGTTTGTCCGCTGGGGCAGTGATAAACTTTGAAGGTCTCCTGGGGGTGGGGTCCACAGAGTTAGGAGCCATCTAGGCCTTTTTTGCTACCACCTGCATGAGGGGGTCAAAGGGGGGGGGACACCCAGGAGGTGGAAGGGCGAGAGCCGAACGCCTCAAGATACACAGATTCATCCTCCGAAGGGTTGAGGGCTGGCCAATTCCCCCTCTGTTTTAAGATCTCCAGGATGTCTGCAAAGGAGACATCTTCAGAGGAGGAACGGGGGGGAACCTTCAGAATCCTCTAAATCCGTGTCAGAGGTGACAGACTCAGGTGAGTCTATGTGCTTCCTCTTGCACTTTCTCTTCCTAGGGGGCTCTCCTGCCAATTCAGGAGAGGCCTCGGAAGAGGATGAGATCCCCACTGGGGATTCTTGAGGAGCTGGCTCTCTGCGGTCTGGGAAGAGGGAGTGAGTAGAAATTACCTGAGGCACTGAGGAGGAAGGGGCGGACGGAGCCGACTGTGGAGTTGAACCAGGTTCCAACACACTCCGCATGACCTCGAAAGCACCCCTGTCAGGCAGAGCCAGAGGTCTCCACTCCGAAAAGCTGAAAACCTCCCTCGGCACCGACAGTGATGGCTCCGAGGCCGATGTCGGAGCCGAACTCACCAACGCCAAAGCACCGGGAGGGACAGCGGGGTCGGACAAGGGTCCGATGCCACTCACCCCCTCGGAGCCGACGAGGGAAGTCCAGCGCCGAGATTCTTCCAATGAAGAAATCGGAGCAGACAACGGCGCTGAAGACAATTGTATCGGCTCCGACGCTGCCACAGTCTCGGGTCCGAAACGCCCCGGCTCCGAACTCAAAGGAGTCGGAGGAGGAACATTTTGAGAAATAGGATTAAGCATCGACTGATGAGTCGGGCTCTGAAGCATTTGGGCCAGTGCCTCGGACTTAAAAAGTCGACTCACTACCCTCTGAAGGTCATGGTCCGAAAGTCTCGACGACCTAGAGGAGTGAGATCTATGGCTCCATTCAGACAGCAAGGGAGATGCTGGAGCCGAATGAACAGAGCCAAGAGATGGTGACCTAGACCTTTTCCTAGTTGTCGGTTCCGATAGTCTTATCGGAGCCGACTCAGTGATTTCCAATACCTCGGCTCCGGCCGGAGCCGAGGGAACCAAAGAAATAAGAGTTCGAGTCTCATCGGCTCCAGCCGGAGCCGATGTTGTAGCAGACTTCGACGCCTTAGGTGTCGACTCAGAAGCTGGAGCCGACGACCTAGAAGCCTTGGAGGGTTTACCCGAAGAAAGAGTCGGGGGACCCTCAGGTTTCAATAAGCCTCATAAAATAAGCTTATTTTTTCTTTCCTGCAGGACTCTAGGGCTGAAGCCATGGCATACAGCACAAGAGTCCTGCAGGTGTAAAGGTCTCAGGCAGTACACACAAGAAGTGTGACCGTCTGTCAGAGACATCTTCTGACAGCACGAGTCGCACTTCTTAAAGCCTGAGACCTTTGAATCCTTGGACATTTTAAAGAAATAAAGTGTAATCACCACAGAAGCACAAACACACCGATTACACTATTCACTAAAATTAAACTAATAAAATTTAAACTAATAAATTTAGTTAGTTAGTTTTGAAAATCCCTACAAAAACGCATACACTCCACTACTAAGAGGGGATGGAAGGGCCCGAAGGCCTAAGGGAAGAACTTTTAAGTTCTTGTGGTAAAGAGGGCGGAAAAACAGGAAGGAAAAGATAAAAATCCACTTAACTAAGGGAATTATGAATAAAAAACTAATTTAAAAGGGGTTTAAATAACTTTTAAACTGTTCTAATAGACTAACCTGAAGCCGGTTGAAACAACACACCTCGATCGCTGTAGCGGCAAACGAGATCTGAGGTATTACTGCCTAGCATTGTGGGATATAAGGGGAGCCTCGAGCCGGTGGAACCAACTCTCGAGCTTTTAGAGTGGCCGAGTCGGAGCCGAGGATCGGCTCCGAACCCATCCAGCAAGAATGAAGGCGAGATAGACAACTTAACATGCAAAGTTATCCACTTTTAGAAAACAAAGTATCCCCAGAGTACCACATAGGTAGTGTGTGGAACAGGTACTAATGTATACATACAGCCATGTGTTAAGTCATCTCTCCTTTGATGATCCCATTACCAAAGGGTTTTGGAAATCCCTCTGTGGAGCACATAAGCAATAAAGGGTTTGCATGCAGATACACAGAGGTTGTTGCACACCTATAATGATTAGTCATCTTTGCCAGACTTTGCTTGCTTTGGAACAGGTTTCAAATACACCTCAAGCATAAACCCTCACTCACAATCTTCAATAGAAACCGTGATGAGTGGATGTGAAACGGAAGACGTAGCCCATGGATCACTGCATTGGCTAAGCGCTTGTCACAAGCATACAGAAGTGACCTAAGGTCTGGAAAGTGGCAGCACGTTCTGGCAAAGATAACACATGTTCATAGAGAAAGAAGAGTAGCCACATATGAAATACTTGAGGTCACATGTATGTATATGGATTTGCCCCACAGCTACCTTACATGTGTAATGCTCATACAGTTGTCATTGTGATATGTCATACACTAGAAAAATCAAAACCCACTCCACATTGGCCAATGGTGTCACACACCTGGAACACAGACACACACACAGTCAGCAAGTGCAAGATTCAAACTCTTTCCTAACTACATTATGATATTACAGCAGTACACATTTACTCGACACACTATACACATTATTGGGATTTAACCTTTCCACAGGTATATTTGTAGGATGGTGACATCATCAGACTTGACAAAGATGAGTATACCACTTTTAAGGTGTGTGAGTAGTCTCCAGAAAGATTGCTCCTTCCAGGGAGAGACAAAGACATGCACACACACACAGTTGGCAAGTGTGGTGTTTTTAATCCAAACTAAGTACTTCTTTACACTTCAGCTACAATATGGAGTTACAGGGTGCAATACATACATTACTTGCTGACAGTCTGCACAAAGGTTTTTTTCACATTTGCTAACCTCAGCAGGCTTAACATACTAGATGTATTGTGAGTGCATTGTATACATAAGCCATGACCATAACATATATGGGTTGATGCACCACATGCTGGCACACACAGGGTCAAACCTTGAGTAGCATCTTACCTTCACCTACATGATACTGCAATACAACAGAAAGATGATAAACCTCAACAACTGGCTGAGCTTCTGGTGTCATTCAAAGGCGATCCAGTCTATGTCTGCCTGTGATGACATGATAGACAAGCCTTGTTGCTTCGCTAGAGATGGTTTGCATCTGTCGCCCCTATGCTTCTGAATACTGGCCAAGGCTCTTGCTGTCCCCATATTACCTTTTTTAGGCAAGGCTCAAAGGTTCATAGGTTCATAGGCAGGTACTAGGCTATCGGCCCTGGGGCCTATACAAGCCCAGCCAAAAAGGTACCCTGACTTTTGCCACCCAAGAAATTTATTTTCCTGTGCCAGTGTCGAGCAGAGACACAGAAGTGATCCCCAGGGTGAATTTCCTATTTCCCATCCAATCATCAAGATTTTTCTTGAAGAGTGCTAATAAGACCCTTTGTTTGATATAGATAGGTAGTTTATTCTGGAGTATGTGAAGTCTCTGGGACCGGAATCTATCCCTCCGGCATGTTCTGTTTATTGTGGTGACAAGGTTTAGGTCTCTAGAGTGTGTAGGTTCATAGGTAGGTACTAGGCTATCTGCCCAAGGACATTTATAAGCCTAGCCAGAATGTGTTGGCTTTCGCCTCCCTTTTAAATTAGTTTCCTGGGCCTCTGTCTAGCAGGGCCACTAAAGTGATCCCAGGGGTAAATTTACAGTTTCCCATCCACTCGTCAAGAGTCCTCTTGAAGAGAGTCTGTGAGGGGCTCTGCCTAACATCAGCTGTGATTCTGTTCCAGAGTGAGGAAAGTCTCTGGGATAGGAATCTATCCCTCCAGCATGTCCAGTTTATTGCTTTGCTGAGGTTTAATTCACTGGAGTGTTTGGCTCTAAGAGATTTGTTTTTCTTGAGGTGGAGCATGTCCATTAATTCCGGGTTGGACATGGCCTTATACATCAGGCATAGATCACCTATGAGCAGGCAGTAAGCAACCAAGTAGAGCTGGTGATTGTTTAGTCGAGCTGCATAGGGCATCTCTTTGAGGCCCATGATCATCTTAGTGAGGTATTTCTGTGGTCTTACCAGCTGTTGCATGTGCCAATTAAGGTACATACCAAATGGGGCATTGTACTCTATTATGGGCCTAATGAGTGATGAGTAGAGGGGCACAATGACCTCTCTTGATCTAGAGATGAACCCTTTTCTGATTAGGTGGGCTACATGGAATATGTAACCACTTTCGCAATGTGATTATCAAAGGAGAGGTTACTATCTACCTGGGTCCCCAGGTCCCTAATTACATTTTCCGTACCTAGTGGATTACCACCTATGTGGTAATTCGTGGGCACTTTGTTTTTCCAAAGGGGACGACTATGCATTTTTTGGCATTCAGCTTGAGGCCATGGTTTTGACACCAGGCATCTGTCTCTGTAAGACCCTTCTGGAGGATGTCTGTGTCAGCCAGAGAGTCAATTATGGCTCCCAGTTTGCAGTCATCTGCGAACTTGGTTAGCCATAGTCCTCCCATGCTTGCCTGTACCTCAGAGAAGTATATACTGAACAGGAGGGGTCCCAGGACTGAGACCTGTGCGATGCCACTTGTGACTGGTTTAGATTCAGACATGGCACCCGCAACTCTGACCATGTGTGTTCTATCCGTAAGCTAGTCGGCCACCCATCTCGTGACATAGGGGTTAATGTTCAAGCTGGTAAGCTTGTCTATGATGCCAGAGTGGGGAATGGTGTTGGAGTGAGGTCCAGGTAGGCTGTGTGGACTACCTTCCCTTCATCTATGGCCTTGGTAACTGTTTCAAAGAAGTCAACTAGGTTT
Source organism: Protopterus annectens (assembly GCF_019279795.1). Lineage (NCBI taxonomy): Eukaryota > Metazoa > Chordata > Ceratodontiformes > Protopteridae > Protopterus > Protopterus annectens. The sequence goes on along the minus strand of NC_056743.1, from coordinate 1,535,189,109 downwards.
AGGAGGCAGGATCTGCATTTAACAAAGCCAAATTGGGTAGGGCTCAGTGTCTGGAGCTTTCCAATGTCTCTGTTTATGAGTTCCATGATAATTTGCTCCATAGCTTTGCAGACCAGGCTGGTCAGGCTTATAGGGCGATAGTTCCCAGGTTCTGTTGTGGCACCACCTTTGTGGAGCGGGATGACTGTTGCTGTACGCCATTCTTTGGGTACATAGCCTGTGGTAAGGCTGAGTCTTAACAGTGAATTTAGGTGAGGGTTTAGTTCCTTTTGGAGCTCGTGTAAGACGCAGCCTGGAACACCATTTGGTCCCATTGATGCTGTGTGCTTAGCTTTGGAGAGGGCTGTTTTTACCTGCATGTCTGTGATGTCTGGGGCTCTGCATTCTTCTGGGATGGACACAGGCCCTTTTGGGGGTGAGGGGGGGGGTGAAGTCTGCACTAAACTTGTCCACCAGGATATTGGCAATGTCAGTTGGTTCAGTGTATTTTTTGCCATTTTGCAGTAGCTCAAAGCGTATCTGAGAGTTGCCACCTAAATGTTTGATATAGCTAAAGAAGGCTTTGTGGTTACCTTTAGATTCCTTGGCAATTTTTCTTTAGAAACTGGCCTTGGATGATTTTATGAGCGATCATAGTTTCTTGCTAATAATGATCAGTGATGTCTTTTTGGAATTTTGCTCTATCATGTTGTAGTTTCCTCCTTCTGTTGTACAGCTTATTTATGGCCAAGGACCACCAGACTGGTTTCCTCTTTTTGGAGGAGTGAGTCTTGGTTTTACTCGGGATGGCTCAATCCATGCATCCCTGTAGATGCTCATATAATTCACTTGTAAAGGATTCTGCGGATTGGATAGCATTATCCTGTAGCAAGGGGGCTTTGAAACTTTCCACTTCGGTCTTGAGAAGTGTGAAGTTTGCTTTTGAAAAAGTTTATCACAGTGGTTTCCTTGACTGAGGGTGGGGTCGGGATGTGGATGTCCAGTGTGATTACTTTATGATCTGATCTTACCAGCAGGGGGTTTACCTCTGGTGTGGAACACTGATCCCCCATGTTGGTGATGATCAGGTCCAGTATGTTGTCACCTTTAGTGGGCGTGGTGACCAGCTGTTCCAGGGCGTTTGAGTTTATAAACTCTAGGAAGCATTGGGCAAAGGAGTTTGTACTTGAGTAATTCTCCCAGTCAATGTTTGGGTAGTTGAAATCTCCTAATATCATGGTCTTTGGTAGGACCTTTATATTTTTCAGTGTTCTCAGGAATGCTGAGTGAGGGTCCGGAGACAAGGTAGGTGATCTGTAGCAGGCTACGATCTGAAAAGCAGCTTTGCCCACTGTTAGTTGCACTTAGATGGTCTCCGAGGCCTCGTGCTGTGCCACTAACCTGGAGGTGTGGGTATCCTTTATGAAAATAGATACACCCCCTCCTTTTGTATTTCGGTCCGGGTTTTGGGGCCGAAGCTCGGAGAGATTGGGATTTCTTTAAGTGGAGCATGTCCAACAGCTCTGTGTTTGACATAGCTTTGTATGTTAGGCAGAGATCACCTCTGAGTAGGCGATATGCGACAGAGTAAAGCTGGAGTGTTTTGAGACGGTCTGTGTAGGGCATGTATTTGAGGCCGCTGATCCTCTTTGTGAGGTATTTCTGTGGGCTTTCCAGTTGTAGATGTCTTGTGAGGTACATACCAAAAGGGGTGTTGTACTCTACAATGGATCTAATGAGTGATGAGTAGAGGGGAACAATGACCTCGTTTTTTCTGCATGAGAAACCTTTTGTGATGAGGTGTGCCACGTCAAACGATTTCCTGACTACTGTGGCGATGTGATTATCAAAGGAGAGTCTACTGACCACCTGTGTCCCAAGGTCTCTTATCACACTTTCAGTGTTAAGTATACTACCGCTTATGTTGTAGTTCATGGGTACAGAGTTTTTACCAAAGGGGATGACAATGCACTTTTTGGCATTGAGCTTGAGGCCATGGCTTTGACAGTATGCATCTGTCTCAGTGAGGCCCTTTTGTAGGATGTCCACATCGTTAGTAGTTTCGATTATGGCTCCTAGTTTGCAGTCATCTGTGAACTTCATTAGCCAAAGACCTTCTGTGTTAGCCTGTACTTCAGGGAAGTAGATACCAAACAGGACAGGACACAGGACTGAACCCTGTGGTACTCCACTTGTCACTGGTCTGAAGTCGGACTTGGAGTCTGCTACTTTCACAGTGTGGGTTCTGTCAGTGAGCCAGTTGGCAACCCATCTTGTCACATAGGATTTATACCTAGTTTAGTGAGTTTATCTATAATTTCAGAGTGGAGGATGGTGTCGAAAGCCTTGGCAAGATCTAGATAGGCTGTGTGAACCACCTTACCCTTGTCTACGGCTTTGGTGACTGCTTCAAAGAAGTCTATCAGGTTTAAGAGACACGATCTGCCTTTTACAAACCCAAAATGGTTGTGGTCCAGAGTTTGGAGATTGCCAATGTCTTTGTTTACAAGTTCCATGATGATACGTTCCATGGCCTTGCAGACCAGGCTCATCAGGCTAATGGGGCGCTAGTTCCCGGGGTCCGTGGTGGCTCCCCCCTTGTGTAGTGGGATAACCTTTGCTGTGCTCCATTCAGCAGGCACAAAGCCTGAGGTGAGACTATGATTGGACATGGTACTTAGGTGTGGTGCCAGTTCGTTCTGCAGTTCGTGTAGAACGCAGCCTGGGATGTTATCTGGTCCCATGGATGCTGTGCTCCTGGCATTGGAGAGTGGTTTTCACCTGTGCAGCCGTGATGACAGCAACTTTGCATTCTTCCGGTATAGAGATGGGCTCTTTCATGGGTGAGAGAGGGTAAAGTTAGCACTTATCCTATCTGCCAGGATGTTGGCAATATCAGTTGGGTCTGTATATTTAGTGTCATTGTGCTGTAACTCAGAGCAGATTTGAGTGTTGCCATTGTGATTGTTGACATAGCTATAGAATGCTTTGTGGTTGTCTTTAGAATAAGTGGCGATTTTGTTTTCGTAACTAGCTTTGGAGGATTTTATCAGGGATCACAGCTTCTTACTGAGGCTGACCAGGGAGCTCCTCGACTCATGGGTTTTACCCTCTTTTGCAACAGTCTCTTCCTTCTGTTGTGCAGCTTATTTATGGCAGGGGACCACCAGATTGGCTTCCTTTTCTTGGAGGATAGTGTCTTGGTTATGTTTGGGATAGCACAATCCATGCACTCATGTAAGTGCTTATAAAGTGCAATTGTGTAGGATTCAGTAGTCGTAACTATACTGTCCATCTACATGGGTGTCCTGAAGTTCACCACTTCTGTCTTAAGAATAATAAAGTTGTCTTTGGAGATATTTTTTAACATGGTTTCCTTAATGGGGGGTGGGGGCAGAATGTGGATATGTAGGGTAATTAGCTTATGGTCAGATCGGACCAATGAGACGTTGACTTCAGGTGTGGAACACCGGTCACTCATGACAAACCAAACCCCATAACCAACACAAATAACCACAAAGTGAGCTAAATGCTACTCATTGCCAGAAGTCTCAGCCTCCAGATGCACACACTCGAGGCACTTCTCAGTGTGGAGAATACTGATATCTGTGCAGTAACAGAAACCTAGTTCAAGGCTCCAGACAGCACACCAGCACTACGAGGATACTACTCATTCCATACCTTCCAGCATCAAAACCTGGATCATAGCACATAAGGTGGGGATATATCCATATTCATCAAGGATACTTACACCTCTCTCTACATGCTCTCTACAGGATATGTACCCATAGAATGTTGCACAGCAACGTTCTTCCCACTCCACAGGGGTGGTGCCACAAAAGACCCTTGGCATTCATGCTCTATGAACCTGATGAGTCTGATCTGCAAGGCAATGGAGCCAATCATAATGGAAGTCAACAATAAAGACACTGGAAACCTTCACATTGTTGAGCACACCCAGTTTGGCTCCGTCAAATGCAGATCATGCCTCCTGAACTGGGTGGATTTCTTTGAGACAGTTACCCAGGCTACAGATGATTGAAATGAGCTCCACACAGCCTACCTATACCTCGCTAAGACCTTTGACACCATTTCCCAGTCAGGTATCATAGATGAACTCACCAACCTGGGCATGAATCCATACATCACAAGATGGATTGCAAACTGGCTCACAGATAAATCCCATAAATTTAGAGTTGCTGGCTACATGTCAGACTCTATACCGGTAACAACTGGTGTCCCCCAGGGTTCAGTCCTGGGGTGCCTCCTGTTTAGTATAGACTTCTCAAAAGTACATGCCAACACAGGAGGGTTGTGGTTAACTAAGTTTGCTGGGAACTGTAAAGTGTTTGCCATAATAGATTCCCCGGATGACACAAATATTCTCAAGAAGGGACTCTATAAGACAGATGTGTGGTGTCAGAATCATGGCCTCAAGCTCAATGTGGAAGAATGCATAGTAATCCCCTTTGGTGAAAACAAAGTACCCACAAACTACCACATAGGTGTTACCCCCTTAAAAATGACAAGGTAATAAGGGATCTGGGGACACAAGTAGATAGTCATCTTCCCTTTGACAACCATGTTGCCAAAGTGATTGGGAAATCCTATGTGGCCCACCTAATCAACAAAGGGTTTGCATCAGGATCAAAAGCGGTAGTGGTGGCCCTCTACTCTTAAGTCATCAGACCCATCATTGAGTACAATGCACCATTTTGGATGTACTCAACTAAGCATATCCAGCAGCTGTAGAGACCACAGAGGTACCTTACCAAGAGGATTACTGGCCTCAAACAGTTGTGTTATGCAAAACAACTGGTAAAACTAAATCTGTTCTCCGTTGCATAACACCTACTCACAGACGCACACTGCCTAACATACACAGCCATGTCGAACACATAACTGTTGAACATGCTCATCTACGGATAACAAAATTGAGTCGCACTACACACTCCAGGGATATGAACCTCATCACAACAATGAATACAACATGCTGGTGGGATAGAGTACCATCCCGGACACTTGCCTTACTGTGGAACAGAGTCCCAATGTACATCAGACAGAGCCCCTCGATGACATTTTTCAATAGGAACCTTGATGAGTGGATGGGAAACAGACAATTCACGCCAGGCATCACATCAGCAGCCCCACTAGAAAGGGGCTTAGGGTACTAACTATTAGAACTAGGGCTTGGTAGACTACAAAATGGGGTGGTGAAAGCTGCACAACTTGCCTAGGCTAATATACGCCTTCGTGAAGTTAGTCTACTACATACCTATGAACCTATGTGACAGGTACATGTCTACAGATAGTAGATGTATACTTCATTGTACAGTCATGTTGTACAGCAGGCACATGGACCACATACACTGTAATGCTTACAGATACTGGTGGCTGTTATGTGCAGTGGGTGAGATGTGCACCTCATGTCTTTTGTGCCATTGGGATGTGTGCTGGGTGGGACAGTCCTGGATGGCTCCCTGTCATGGTCACCCTCTTACACACATCTCTGCCCATCCATCTTTGGCTTATTATACTGTGTTCCCCCTACACACACACACATATATATATATATATATATATATATATATATATATATATATATATATATATATATATATATATATGTACATAGGTAGGAAATAGGTTATCTGCCTGAAGGCATATATTAGCATGGCCAGAGTGTGCAGCTATCACCACACATGGGGTTAGTTCCCTAGGCCTCTGTGTAGTAGAGCTGATGAAGTGATACATGGTGTGACAGTTCAGTTTCACATACACTCATCAAGGCTCCTCTGGAAGAGTGCCAGTTAGGGACTCAGCTTAATGTAGGTTGGGAGCCTGTTCCAAAGCAAGGGAAGTCTGTGAGTTAATAATATATCCCTCCAACATGTTCTATTTATTGTTGTGATGATGATATCCCTACAGCATGTGACACAGTGAGCTTGGGTTTACTTCAGATAGCGCATGTACATCAGTTCTGCCTTGGACATGGACCTGTCTGTTGGGCAGAGATCGCCTGAGTAGACAGTATGCAAGAGAGTACAGATTGAGTTAAATTCAGTCTTGTTGCATGGGGAAACTGTTTGAGGCCAGTAATCCTCTTGTTGAAGTACTTCAGTGGTCTTTCCAGTTGCTGAAGGTGCTTAGTCAGATTCATCGCAATTGTGCCGTGATACTCTCTTATGTGTCTGATGACTGATGAGTAGAGGAAACCTCCTTTGACCTAAATGCAAAGACCTTGGCAATTTGTGGGAACACATAGCATGATTTTCTAACCACTTTGTGAATGTGTTTCTGGAAGTAGAGATGACTATCCACATGTGTCCATATATCCCTTATTATTACCTACATATTTAGGGTGTTGGCACCTATGTGGTATATGTATGACTGTAGCTGGAGGCCATAATTTTGACACCACATCTGTCTGACTGAGACCCTTTTTAAGGATGTCTCTATTGTCCCAAACATCGATTATGACAACCTTTTTGCAGTCATCCACAAACTTTGCTAAACATAGCCCTCATGTGTTTGACTGTATTTCTGAAAAGTATACACCAGACAGGAGGGGTCCCAGGACTGAGCCATGGGGGACAGCAGTTGTTACCAGCTTGAACAGGAGACCACAATTCTTACCTTGTGGGGTCTATCTGTGCCCCAGTTGGCAATCCATCAGATGACATACGTGTTTATGCACAGGTTGTTGATTTTGTGGATACATGTGTGTGGGATGTTGGAAAATGGCTTTTCAAGGTCTATGTAGACAGTGTGGAGCTCATTTCATTGATGTATGTCCTGGGTGACTGCCTTGAAAACTGTCTAGCGGGTTTAGGAACCATGATCTGCCCCTGACCAAACCACAATGGGTAGGGTTGGGTGTTTGTAGGCTCCCAATAGCTCTGTTTATGAGTTCCATAATGATGGACTCCATGGCCTTGCAGATCAGGCTTATTAGGCTTATAAGACTATAGTTCCCATGGTCTGTTGTGCACAGACACTTGTGGAGTGTGCCAAACATTGCTGTAACCCATTCAACAGTTTCATATCCTGTACAGAGGGTGAGTCTCAACAGACTGTTCAGGTGCAGGGTCTGTTTGTTTTGGAGTTCACATATCACACAGCCAGGGAAACCATGTCATCCCATAGACGCCATGTTTGGATAGAGTTGTTTAACCACTGTATATGGGATTTCTGGGTTTTCACAATCTCCAGGTATGGTAATGGACCCTTTTGTCAGTGAGAGGAGGGTAAATATGAATGAACCTGCCTGACAAGATGTTAGCAATGTCAGTCATGTACATGTATTCATTTACACTTTGCACTGACTCAGAACATATATGAGTTTACACTGATATTTATGACATAGCGAAAGAAAGCTTCATGGTTCTCTATGGACTCTCTGGCAATATTTTTGCCAGAACATGGCTTGGATAATGTTAGGAGTGCTCATTGTTTCTTGATGATACTGATCAGAGATTTATTGATCTTCTTTGCATTTTCACTTTCATTGAACAACTTAAGTACTTGTAGTACATAGTTTGATTATGACAGGGGTCCAATATATTATATGGGTCTGTTTTCATATCACTGTGTGTGCAAGGCAGGATTGGTGAATAGTGACAAGTGTATGGAGTAAGAACTGCAACTGCCAGATATGTGTGGCCCACTGCTGTACTCAGACGTGGCCTAAGTGTGTGAGCATGCCCAGTATGACCTTTCAGTATGTTGCTGACTGAAATTTGATAAATTTAAGTGTGTGCGCATGCCCACAATGGGCATATATACTATATGTGTGTGAAAAATCAAGTTGTTTTTTACTTCAGGGCTCACCTTTGTGTTGTACATCGACAGGAAGTACGCTGTGCCTGCAGGGCTCCCATGAGTCAATTTGCATAGAATTATCAACATTTCTACATACAGGGGGGACAGCTATTATTTGTACATTTCTACCCGGGGGGGGAACACCTGATTGTTACTGTGGGTGTACATAGGATGAGGGGTACACCTGACACTTACAAATTTGCTAGGCCTGCACTGCTATGTCAGGTACTCCATTTCAGTCTGTACTGCTGCCTATCGTACTGGCTTGAGGCATACCACTGTACTACAGACCTTAGCTTCCAATTACATGCATATTAGTTTGTGACTTCATAACCTACCCAACCCACATCACACTGCTTGGCCTGCTGTTATCTGTCTGCATAGGCCTGGGGGGAGGTTACTCATATGCCTCTTCAGAGGGCAGGATACAGCATTTGTTTGTGTTTGCATTTATCTACAATTGTCCTGCTGGCTGTGACTGTTAGGTATGTGACCCCCCCAACTGGTATGTGTGAGTGACTTAAGTTGTGTCTGTGCCAGCAAAATGCTGTCATGGCTTCGTGGTTCAGTACTGTGACTATAGTGCACAGTATCCTGAGTTCGAGCCCTGTCACTGCTTTTTATTTTCCTGCTGGGCAGACCTGACCGCTTAAGTAACAGTAAAGCAGGTGTGAGCGTGTTTACCTGACTGTGCTCGACTTTGCCCGACTTTGCCCAACGTTGCCCAACTTTGCTCAACATTGCCCGACATTGCGCTGGTTAGCACGGTGCACAGCTACACCCAATTGTATTTAAATATGCTCAATACTGGTAAATTTTGCTTAACAGTGCTTTATATTGCTTAAAATAGGGACTCATGCCTCAGGTGGTGCTGCAGGGCTGCCTATGTCGGATGCACATATTACACCCCCTATACATGTTTTAAAACAGGTAGTGTCAAGTTAGGCATTCTTTTTACTGTACGTGCGAGTCAGAGAGAGGTGTAATTTCCAGGGTTCCTACTGAGTCAGTGTATGTGCTATGTGTTGCCTCTTTGCCAAGGCCAGGGCATACTGGGCAGGCCTCCTTCTGCCTACTGGAGCAGGCTCAGGTTGTTCCTCCTCTGAGTCACGCTGTGCCTGTGCAGGCCTTGGCAATGGTGGGGGGCTGTTTGGCCCTACCTTATGTTGTTCCTGTTGCAGCTGTTTCCGCAGGATCATATTGTGTAGCATGGCACATACCATGACAATTTGGGTACATGTAGTTGGTGAGTACTGCAAGGCTCCACCAGATGTGTTCAGGCACCGGAACCGTGACTTGAGCATCCCAAACACACGCTCAATTATGTTTCTTGTTTGTGCGTGTGCCTCATTACGGAGTTCTTGTTCAGGTGTGTGTGCATTTCTGATGGGTGTCATCAGCCACAGCTCCAGTGCGTATCCAGCATCCCCCACTAGGTGACCATCAGGGATGTCCCCATTGGCAAATCTCTGGTACAGCTGCGTCAGATGCCAGATGTGGGAATCGTGATAACTTCCAGGGCAGCCAGCACACATATTCATTATTATGCCCTGGGCATCGCACACGACCTGGCAGTTGATGGAGGGGAAGCCCTTGTGGTTGATGTAGACCCTACCAGGTGGTGCTTTGATGTGTATGTGCGTGCAGCCTATTGCACCCACTACCTCAGGGTATTCTTCTATTTGGTGGAAAAGACGCATATTGCTGGCTAATGCCTCACGGGAATTGGGGAAATATATGTGCTCACTGACATGCTGACATGGCATCCAGGAACTGGTGCAGTACCCTGGATGATGATGCCTGTGAAATCCCCATCACATCACCAGTTGGTCTCTGGAAGGTACCTGTAGCTAGTATTCTTAGGCCAACACATACCTTGGTACCCACTGGGATGGGTTCCCCTCTGTTGGTTCTGTGCGTGAGGTGTGGCTGGCACAGCTCAATTTGCTGCAGGAGGTCTCTGTCCACCCTATAGCACTCCACTATCTGCAGCTCATGTAGCCCCTGGTAGGTTACCCTGGGTCTGTATACTCTTCTCCGTCTCCTCACTGTGGGTTGCTCAGCAGCAATCACAACATCAGCACCTTGCACATGTTGGTTTACGATAGCAACAGCAGCCCCTAACATTTTGTCTGACATTAAAGTTTTTAAGCTTTCCCTCTTTGTATACTGCAGTGTTGCAGAGTTCTTTGGAAAACACAGAAAAGAATGCTGTTTGCAGAGTTTAAAGTGCTGGGCTAGTCTGCTACCTGTGTAATTGGCTGATTCTGATATATTTTACATGGCAGCTCTGCTTGTTCTCCTTGGTTAACTTCCTACTACTTCTTTTCCTTCCTTTTCCCTTTCTGTTTCCGCACAGGGCAGCACCATGCAAACAAGGTGTGCACGTTTGCAAGAAATTTCAGATATATTCACGGCGTACGCCTTTGGTTTCTGGTTTTCAAAAAGGACAACTGTAGACACGCCTCTTGCAATCCTGAGCAACTCAGGGCAAACACAAGAAACAGTGCTCCAATAAGCTTACAGCCTTTCTGACACACCCCCTTCATGATGTTACCTATATTCTACTCTACAACTCACCTACTCCTATACTTACACTCTTGGGACATGGCTCACATGCTGGGGGAAAATTGGGATTCACTATCCTTATCCTCATTTGCAATGGATTGCCTACTAATGCATGGTTACATCTTTCACACTGAGCTCACCCCCCCCCTAGCAACCACTACTCAGTGGCCATGTTGTCTTCAGCCTGCCTTTCACCTGCATGGCAGGATAAGCTTTTTAGTGAAAATGGCTATTTTTGGCTATTTTTACATTATTTTCTTGTTTTTTAAAGCACCACACATTTGCACGGTGCTGCGCTACGCTTAAATATCAGAGATTGGGGGAAAAAGTTAGATTTTAATAATTTTAAACATTTATAAATGCCAATGGCCTTATATTTAGTTATTGGCATGCTTCCTCAACTGTATGCATCCTTTATTTGGAGCTGTCATAGCTCCGTTTAGCTATTTGCAGAATGGTACTCTGTTACCAATGGAGTACATTTCTGCAGATAACACTAATCTTCCACGGACAGGTTAATGTTTCCTGGATTGCAAGTTTACCTCATTTGCATAGCTTTCAGCAGCAAATGAGGTAATTTGCATACCATGATGCTGTCCATTTAAGATTAGCTTTAGCAGCTCTCGTGCACGCCCCTGCTGGTTGTACCTGGATCGCACGGCAGACATATTGCCTCCGTGAGCTCCTACACTCTTCTTGCACTCCGTGCAAGCTTTCATAAATCTGGCCCTATGTTTATTCTTTTGCAAATTGTTACTGCCAGTAACAGCATGGCTAATTATTTCTTTACACTTTACAGAAGTGCACTTTGTTAGCTTTCTGACTTCTAGAGAGCTAAATTACATAAATTATCTGTTGTAACACTTGGTCTTGGAAGGCATCCTGTTTAGCAGGTATGTCATAGTGTTCATTATACTACTCGCAAACTTGTCAGTGCTACTGACTCAAAAGATAACAGACCCATCTACAATGATCAAAACCCATAACCATCTAAGCTTCCATTTCCATGCACAGTGCATGGCTCAAGCTCTACTACTAACATGGTAATACAACATAAAGAACATGCTGCACTTTGGATGCAATATTTAACAGAAGTTTCACCTGATTAAGCAGAACAGTTTAATATTAAAGATAGCATGGCATATACCTGAAGTAAGGGTACTTTATTTGCAATATTAACACAAATATGTATAAATTCACCAAGACAGGGTGGCCACGGTGGTGCAGTTATTAGCGTTGCCACCTCACAGTAAGAGGTTCTCTGGTTTAATCCTCAGCTGGGGTGCCTTCTGTGTGGAGTCTGCATGTCCTCCCTGTGGTCACATGGGTTTCCTCCGGGTGCTCCGGTTTCTTCCCACATCCCAAAGACATGCTGTAGGTGGATTGTACACTCTAAATTAGCCCTAGGTGTCAGTGCGTGCCTTCTGTGGAAGGTTGGGTGCCGGGCTGGCAACTTGACACCATAAAACTCCAGTACCAATCATGAACGGACAGGTGATTTGCTGTGGTTACCCCCAACCGGGAAAAGAAGATGATTCACACTTTTATATCTCACCACTGATACTTTAAATGAAAACATACAATCCAGAAAAACAAAAGATACAATTACAGTTTACATATCATCGTGCCCCCCCTACTTTTAAATACCACTTGTAAATAAGTATGTACCTTTCATACTGCTAGAGTACCTAACTATTTTGTACAAAATGGCAACATACTTCCCTCCAAAAAAGTTCTACATTATTGCTACCACAAATGCATTCTGTTTTTCTGACATCATATTGTCACCCCCTCATTCTGATGAAGTCGTTATGAAAGTTATTGTAAGATAAAAGCACTCAACTGGATTTTTATTTTTAACTAACTAATGTGATTATGTAATGCATCTTGGGACTTGCTTTACAGGTGGGGATACTTTGTTTTTGGTTTGCCTGTTTATCATCAGAGTGAGTTAATGTGGTAGTTTGGTAACTCACTGTAGCACTCGTATGTCACAGTCTTCAATGTCATCTCTGATAGACCCCTTTATGCCTAACAACAATTTTACTAAATTCTTGCAAATCATGTTTGCATATTTCATCTCTCAGACACTCCTCCATTGAGCATATCATTTTTATCACCCATTTTTATCTCCTTTGGCTTTCCATTGGCAGCCTCTTCTATACCAAGCTTCATGTAAAATATTGTAAAGCATGATCTCTACTGGTAATATTCCTCCTGTAAGCTTTCTTACTCAAACCTTAAATAAAAACATCTCCTTCTGTCATTTGTTACCAGTTCCTTCTAGAATCTACTACTCATATATCTTACAATTTCCACCTCTTAGAAAAATATTCAGCATTATGTTGAATGTTTTCTACTTTTAGCTATTTCTAACTATCCTCTTTCAGTCTTCCCAAACATCTTATATTAATTTCTGAAAATTCCACAGAGCAAACAATTCCTGTTTGCTAATAAAAATGCATTAAAAGAATATAATGAACTAATCATATCCAGTCTTACTTGTGTGCGCTTTCTACACAGTACTTCCCATTTTATTGGCTTTAACCTTGTACCATAGAATACCACAAAAATTCTAATTAACTCACTCATTCACTGTAATTTTTTTCTATAACTAAGCTCTTACCAATTGTATACCTCCTCCCAATGGATGTACAATGTACACCTCCTCCCAATGGATGCATAATGTATACCCTTATCCCAATGGATGAACAACGTATACCTCCTCCCAATGGATGTACAATGTACACCTCTTCCCAATGGATGTACAATGTATACCTCCTCCCAATGGGTGCACAATGTATACCTCCTCCCAATGGATGTACAATGTATTTTCTCTCCCACTTGAGGTACAATGTACACCTCCTTCCAATGGAGGTACAATGTACACCACCTCCCAATGGAGGTACAATGTATACCTCCCAATGGATGTGCAATGTATACCTACTCCCAGTGAATATACAATGTATACCTCCTCCCAATGGATGTACACAATGTATACCTCTTCCCAATGGATGTACAATGTATACCCTCTCCCAATGGATGTACAAAGTGCACCTCCTCCCAACAGATGTACCATGTACACCTCCTCTTAATGGAGGTACAATGTATACCCTCTCCCAGTGGATGTACAATGTATATCTCCTCCCAATTGATGTACAATGTATACCTCCTCCCCAATGGATGTACAATGTATACCTCCCCCCAAGGGATGTACAATGTACACCTCCTCCCAATGGATGTAAAATGTCTACCTCCTCCCAACTGATATACAATGTATATACTCCCTCCCAATGGATGTACAATGTATATCCTACTCCCAATTAATATACAATGTATACCTCTCCTCCCAAAGGTTGTACAACCTCCCAATGGATGTACAATGTATACCCCCTCTCAAAGGATGTACAATGTATACCTCTTCCCAGTGGATGTACAAGTATAAACTATTTCTAGCTCAGCTGAGATACAAGTAGTTATAATTAAACCACTGAAGACACTATGCAATCGCAGCACAAAATGTCAACTGCAATGAAAGCAGTGGTAGACACTTTAAGGTTATCCTTTTCACTGACACCCCTAAGGTAGGGGCTCTGACACCATATCCACAAAGCTCTACATATACACCAATTCAAAGGTCCCACAAACTGAGTAAAAACGTAAATGGTGTAAAATAAAACAAAACTCACATTTTATCTCTTCTACTCTGTGAATGCTAGGACCCAAAAGCAATGCACTGCATCTGTGACTTAGTCAGCTCTGACATGCTGTAACCAACGCAACGTAGCTACATAGTTCAACTATCTCCTGATGGTGATAGTTTATTTTTTCCTAAATGATATAAGTCACTGTACAAGACCAACACTTCTTCCATCTGTTTTAGTTTTATTCTACCTCATCTCAACTCCACATCTTATACTTACATACTTATTTCTTTATCTGAAAACAAATACTCACCTGTATTTACACTGTAAAATTATTGCTTTTTTTCCTATTCAAAGTCAACAATTGCTTTGCTCAAGCATTCTGGACAAAGCCAAAACATTTGCTATTTTGCTTTGCTTTGTTTTGTAGGACATTGTATAAGATTTGTTAACTGTGGAGCTTTTCTCTCCGGGCCACCACTGAAAAAAGGTCTGTAATTGCCCAACTGGGCTTTACTGATAAACAAATGCTAATAATAATAATAATAACCTAGACCAAGGTGTTGCTCTACTACTTATACCATTTCCTTATCTATTTTCCTACCATCTGAATAGATAAAATGAAATCATCCAATATATAATGCCAACTGGTATCTCTAAATTCTCTTCCAGTTTCCATTTCCAATCCCTACTCCCTGTTTTACTTTCTACAACTGTACTTATGCACAAGCAAAACAAAATGGATTTTAATGGTCACTCGATTTAAAAGTTCTGTGATCCTAGACCCAGTCGGCTGCCTCGTTCCCTTGTGGTACTACCCCCTTCTAACATCTATCCTGAAAGGCTTGTAACATTAAAAGGATGCTACCCTAAAAAACCTGCTCTGAGCTGTCCCTTGACATAACAAACCTGCTAAGGTTACTATCTCTAATTCTTACTGTTTGTACCACAATGTATGCTGACCTGGGTCTACAGCACTATTAGGTAGCCTTAAATTCTGAACCCAACCCCCTAAAACTCTACTATATTGGCTAATTAAAAGTAACTAATAAGTATTTCCCCCACATTAATTAAAAAATTAGCGGCATTATGCTATAAGTAATAACTGTAAGTATATACAGAAAAAGTGTTACCTACCCCTAAAATTGCTAAAGAAACACTTTAACCAGTAAAATTGAACTTAAAAAGCTTTACTATAAATCCCCAAGTGCACTTACCTTATAATTGCAGGCTCTAATATCTGTGTGTCTGGTTAAACCTCAGATGCCCTCCCCCTGCACAGCTACATATGCGAGGTTACAAAATCATCTTGAGCAACCACCATTTTCAAACGCTCTGTGCTCCTAGACCCAGTCATCTGCCTCTTTCCCTCATGGTATGTAATCTTTGGATCAATGAATATTTTATCTCAACTGGAACTGTTGTTATCTAACATAGCTTTGTATTAACTATTCACTTATTAAAAGATCGCACAATGGTATGGAGCCACTGGAAACTTGTAACTGTTGAATTAAGGTATTGTATTTGATACAGACCTGTTTTTGAACTGTTAAAACTGTTGCTCACTAATTACTGCCTCGTGTAAGACCTGCTTGACCATATAGCAAGAGAATGACGAACAGCGACTAGGTAGCTTGTATGTGCAATGTTTTAATATTACAGCGACTAAGAAGCCTGTATGTTTACTGTTATTAGTTGGTGACTAGGAAGCTTGAATGCCCACTGTTTTATTAAAGCTTTAGCACAGTGCCGTCTTACAACTAAATTGCCCTGTGATTAAAACCATATAAGTTGTAGCTATAGTAAACTATTTTGCGACTGGAACACCATCTCTTTAGCTACAGAATCTAGTTAGTGACAGGATTATAACATCCTGAACTGTATCATCTTAAAAACTGTAGTTTTACTTTTGTTATCCTTGAGCAAAAACATTGGTTCACCTATAACAAGTAGCATTGGTAAAGTGTTTTGCACCTGAAACTGCCTTGTGGTTGGAACGGTATATGCATTTGAATGAATACTATATAGCAACTAGGTTATTACCTAAAATGCTGCTTAATTATCATTTGGGGCACTGTTAATGTGTCGAGGTGCACCTGAAACTGACTTATGCTTTGAGCTGCTTAAGTATTAACTAACGAAAACTTATAGTGACTAGGGACATATCTTCCTGGACATGAAATATTAGAAAATTAGTATCTGTATTGCTTAGCTCATTGACTGTGAAGGCACACTGCTTTACTTTACTGTGTTGTCAAAATATACTTGCTGCACTGATAAGGTATTATATGATTATGTGTGCATATATTAAGCTAGTGACTCATGTTATCTTTATTTAATCTCACCCCTATCAGGTACTACCCCCCTTCTAACAACTATTATGAAAGGCTTGTAGCATTAAAAGGACACTACCCTGAGGAAACTTACCTGAAAATCTGCTCTGAACTGTCCCTTGACATAAACCTGCTAAGGTTATTATCTCTAATTCTTACTGTTTGTACCACAATGTATGCTGACCTGGGTCTACAGCACTGTTAGGTAGCCTTAAATTCTGAACCCAACCTCCTAAAACTCTACTATATTGGTTAATTAAAAGTAGCTAATAAGTATTTCCCCTACATTAATAATAAATTAGTGGCATTATTCTATAAGTAATAACTAAGTATATACAGAAAAACCTCATTACCAACAAGGGCAACCGGTGTTCCCACCAGAGGTCAATTCCCCGTTGGTCAGATCCAACCACAAGCTAATCACCCTAGACATCCACATCCCGCCCCACCCCCAATTAGGGAAACCACCATAAAAAACTTCTCCAAAGCCAACTTCACACTTCTTAAGACAGAAGTGGCAAACTTCATGACACCCATGCAGACAGACAATAGAGGTACGACTGCTAAATCCTACACAAATGCACTTTATAAGCACTTACACAAGTGCATGGATCATGCTATCCCTACTAGAACCAAGATGTTATCCTCCAAAAAAGGAAGCCAATCTGGTGGTCCTCTGCCATAAACAAACTTTACAACAGAAAAAAGAAACGGTTGCAAAAAAAGAGTAAAATCCCATGACTGGAGGAACTCCCTGGTCAACTTCAGTAAGAACCTGAGATCCCTCATAAAATCCTCCAAAGCTAGTTACTAAAACAAAATTGCCACTGGCTCTGAAGACATCCACAAAGCATTCTATAGCTATGTCGAGAATCTCAATGGCAACACTCAGATCTGCTCTGAGTTACAGCACAATGGCACTAAATATACAGAACCAACTGATATTGCCAACATCCTGGCAGATAGGTTTAGTGCTAACTTTACCCCCATCTCACCCCCTAGAGGGCCCATCTCGATACCAGAAGAATGCAAAGTTCCTGTAATCACAGCTGCACAGGTAAAAAACACACTCTCCAAAGCCAAGACCACAGCATCCATGGGACCTGACAATATTCCAGGCTGCATTCTACACGAACTACAGAATGAACTGGCACCCTACCTAAGTACCATGTTCAGTCATAACCTCACCTCAGGCATTGTGCCCACTGAATGGCACACCAGGACAGTTATCCCACTCCACAAAGGGGGAGCCACAATGGACCCCGGGAACTACCGCCCCATTAGCCTGATGAGCCTGGTGTGCAAGGCCATGGAACGTATCATCATAGAACTCATAAACAAAGACATTGGTAATCTCCAAACTCTGGACCCTACCCAGTTCAGATTTGTAAAAGGCAGATCATGTCTCCTGAACCTGAGTGACTTCTTTGAAGCAGTCACCAAAGCCATAGATGAGGGTAAGGTGGTTCACACAGCTTATCTAGATCTCGCAAAGGCTTTCGACACCATCCCCCACTCTGGAATTATAGATAAGCTCACTAAACTAGTATAAATCCCTATGTCACAAGATGGGTTGCGAACTGGCTCATGGACAGAACACACTGTGAAAGTAGCAGACTCCAAATCCGACTTCAGACCAGTGACAAGTGGAGTACCACAGGGTTCAGTCCTGGGTCCTCTCCTGTTTGGTATCTACTTCTCTGAAGTACAGGCTAACACAGAAGGTCTTTGGCTAACAAAGTTTGCAGATGACTGCAAACTAGGAGCCATAATCGAAACTCCTAACGATGTGGACATACTACAAAAGGGCCTCACTGAAACAGATGCCTGGTGTCAAAGCCATGGCCTGAAGCTCAATGCCAAAAAGTGTATTGTCATCCCCTTTGGTAAAAGCTCTGTACTCATGAACTACCACATAGCTGGTAGTCTACTTAATGCTGAAAATGTGATAAGAGACCTTGGGACACAGGTGGACAGTAGTCTCTCCTTTGATAATCACATCGCCACAGTGGTCAGGAAATCCTTCTATGTGGCTCACCTCATCACAAAAGGTTTCTCATCCAGAAAAACAGAAGTCATTGTTCCCCTCTACTCATCACTCATTAGACCCATTATAGAGTACAACGCCCCTTTTGGTATGTACCTCACAAGACATCTACAACTGGAAAGGCCACAGAAATACCTCACAAAGAGGATTACTGGCCTCAAACAGATGCCCTATGCAGACTGTCTCAAAAAAACTCCAGCTTTACTCCATCGCATATCGCCTACTCACAGGCGATCTCTGCCTAACATACAAAGCTATGCCAAACCCAGAGCTGTTGGACATGCTCCACTTAAAGAAATCCCAATCCCTCTGAGCTACACGCTCTAGGGACCTAAACCTTGTCACCACAATAAACAGAACATGCTGGAGGGATAGATTCCTGTCCCAGAGATTTCCCATACTCTGGATCAGACTACCTTTCTATGTTAAACAGAGCTCCTCATTAGCACTCTTCAAGAAAAATCTTGATGATTGGATGGGAGATAGGAAATTCACCCCGGGGATCACTTCTGTGCCTCTACTCGACAGGGGCACAAGAAAATAATTTTCTTGGGTGACGAAAGCCACGGTACATTTTTGGCTAGGCTTATAAAGGCCCTAGGGCCAATAGCCTAGTACCTACCTATGAACCTATGAAAAAGTGTTACCAACCCCTAAAATTGCTAAAAAGTGTTACCAACCCCGAAAATTGCTAAAGGAACACTTTAACCATTGAAGCTGAACTTAAAAAGCTTTACTATAAATCCCTAGTGTACTTACCTTATATTTGCAGGCTCTAAGATCTGTGTGTCTGGTTAAGCCTTGCTACGCTCGGGCTCGCTCCGCACCTCTTCCTGACCCAATTTCCACTCGCCCCCAGTACTGCTAAATTTATAGCCACTTAACCACACCCCTCCCACCACTTAGCCACACCCCTCCCACCAGAACCAATCAGTATTGCATTTCTAATTTTACACTTAGTCCCTCACCTCCCTCCTCCATTTCTTATCCTTCCTCCATATCCTGGTGAAAATATAATAAAAAAATTATAACTCTGCTACGTACTATGTCATCATCTAACACAATGTCTCTACTTTCTCTGCTATCCCTTATGTTAATTACATATCTCCTCTCCACTTATGAAAATCAGCACTACCTAGGATTTCTTTACCCAAAATGTCAAACCACCACCCCAATTACATCTAATATGAAAGGTCACCCAATAATTAGTCCTATCCCCAGCTCCTTAACCACAATAAATCATCAATCTATTAACTCTAGATACATCAGCTCAAAATTCAAACACTATCAAAAACTATTGTGTAAATTCTTGAAGCTTATTGTTACCTTACATTATAACCTCATAATGGATGGAGACATTCACCCAAACCCTGGCCCAACCACTCTTGATAAATCTACCTCTTATTCTAATACCCCCTACCAAAATACTATCTATAAATAGGCCCCCAACTCCCTCCTGGTCTGCCATCTAAATATTAGAAGCATTAACAATAATGTACATAACTTGCATGCCCTATTAGAATACCACTCCCCTGATATACTGTGTCTAACTGAAACCTGGTTAGAGCCATCAGCCTCAGACAATGAAGTTTTACCACCTGGCTAGAACATACTTAGACATGACCGTGTACTAGGAAGGGAGGTGGGGTAGCTGTTCTCTTTAAATCTATACTAAATGTCACTATAGACCCCATTCAACCACACCAGGTCAGTAACGCAGAAATTCTCTCTACCAAATTTCAGATTAATAAAAACAAATGAAGAAATATTGTCTGCATGTACATTCCCCCAGGGAATAATATCAACACCCTGGAAGACATCCTCCATTGGTTAGCTAATACCTATCCCCAAGAAACCATAATACTTAGAGATTTTAACATAGACTGGAACTTCTGCTCCTCAGAATCTCCTACTACCCATGTAAACCTATATGGGTTTACACAGGTCCATATCTACCGCCACCAAGATAAGCAAATCTAATCACAAAGAAATATACTAGACTGGATACTAATCAATAGTCACCCCCAAATGTATACATCAGGAACCCTCCCTGATGACCTCAGTGATCACTTTCTTACCTTTATAGTTAAACACAAAACCAATCATTCCCACCAACCCACCTATAGAGTAGTTAGAAATAATAAGAGCTTTAATCCTATCAAGTTTCAAGTTGAGCTCAAATCATGCAAACTGGTCTGCCCTAAAATATCTACCCCTGGATGAAGCTGTTGCTTACTTTAACAATAAATGTCCTTACCATCCTTAATTCTCATGCTCCTGTTTGCTCCATTAGGACCAAAACAAAAATTGCACCATGGCTCTCTAAAGATACCAAATCAAAATATCATACAAATCATACTCAGAAACAAGGCATGGGCCATATGGTGTACCACTAAAGCCCCTCTAGATCAATTTAAATGCCAGCAATTAAGGAATGAGACAAGAAGATCCATTTTATTATATAAAAAAACTTCTACTGCCATCTCCAGCAGAGAAATCAAAATAACCCACAAAAGTTTTGGGCAGGTATAAACAAACTACTGCATTCAGGACAAACCAGCACATCAACTCCTTCAGCCTCTACTGATAAACTACAAGAGGATGTCGCTAACCCTTCAATAGTTTCTTCACTGAGGCTATCCACGCCCTAGCTGGCCAGCTACCTCTGAGTTCCTCTAACATGCAGGATGCCATTCCCACTACCCAGCACTTCTTTAGCTTCCAATCAGTCTCTACATATTTTATTCGCACCTTAATCAAAAAATTGAAATGTACTACCCTATCTGCTGATCTTCTCCCTGCTGAGTATCTGCAGAAAGCTGCAGATGCCATAGCATATCTCATCTCCATTCTAATCAATCGTTCCAGAGCAGAAGCTACATTCCCATCCATCTGGAAAATATCTCATGTCATACCCCTTCATAAAGGTGGTAGCTCTACTGAACTATCTAACGTTAGACCCATAGCTATCTTGTCACCACTAGCGAAAATTAAGGAAAAGTGCATCCATAAACAGCTACTTCACTATCTAATCCAGAACAACCTACAGACTAATTCTCAGCATGGCTTTAGGCCACATCATAGCACCACCTCAGCCCTTCTCACCTTCTCCAATGCTATAAACTTTAACAGGAGCAACAATAAATTATCCTCAGCTCTTTTTTTGGACCTCTCAAAGGCTTTCGATATGGCATATCACCAACTCCTCATCCACACCCTGAAAACAAATTCTTTAGACATGCACTCTCTCCACTGGTTGTAATCTTATCTGAGTGACAGGCAACAAGCTGTCCTATGGCAGAATAAACTATCCAACCCCCTACCCAACACCCTAGAGTCCCCCAGGGGTCTATTCTGGGACCTCTTTTGTTTTCCATTTTCATTAATGTCCTCCATACTGTTGCCCCAAAACAAACTGCTTTCAGTACGCAGATGCCTCCACCTTGATTTGCTCTGCCACCTCCCAGCCAGATCTGCAGACATTAACTCAGGATATTTTTAATATAACTAAAAATTGGCTTACTGATCATCGTCTGATTTTAAACCCCAACAAAACTAAGCTACTACTTTTCTCCCCCACCCAAAAGTCCACAGTATTATCCTTCTCCATTAAGTTTAATAATGGCACCATAATCTCCCCAGATGTCTATACAAAGCTCCTTGGTGTTATCGTAGATAACAATCTTAAATCTGATATGCATGTTAGTAAAACTATCAAAACCATTAATAAAAAACTTGGCTCACTATATAGGATTAAACCATTCCTAACCCCACATGCCAGAACTGCCATTGCCCGCACTCATCTACTCTCTACCCTTTTCTACGCCTCCCCTCTACTTACCAACTTAAAACTAATCTTAACAAACTCTCTAGCTGTTATAATCACATAGCTAGATTTGTCACTGGCTTGCCCTACAGAGCACATCACTGTATAAACCTAAATAATCTTGGTTGACTAGAACTGCCCAGGTTAATTCAGTACAACCAACTTAACCAACCTGAAAAAATCACCTGCACTTAAAAACATTATCTACCCCTACTGCAACCCCAGACCACTTCACTCATCTAATAGACTGGTAGTTAAGACTGTCAAATCCAACAACTCAGCCGGTGACTCTCTGTTTGCCATATCTGTTGGCAAAACTTGGAACTCACTGCTTGCTGACATTACTCTAGAGACATCCCTAACTCAATTCAAGAAAAGACTCACGCAGTATTTCAATTTTCATTGGTTATGTCCTTGCTCTAAGCCTGACTAAATCTTTAGTTATATTTGTGTACCAGTACTATTTCACCTGCAATTTATTTGTGCTGTAATTAACTATTTCATAAGTTTGTGAGATTGTATAACTTACTTGTCTCTACAGAGTCTGAAACTGCGCTTAAGTTGTACTATGTATGTTTTTTAAAACTACCTTTGGAGCTTCTCTCCCTGGGCCTCTGCTGAAAATGGACATGTATCCAGTTGGACTATAGGTTAGTATTAAGCTAACTGTCTTCGTGAGCCATTTTAAGCCTAGCAATTTATCCCATCTGAGAATCAAACCCTGGACTTTGTGTGTCTGTAAGGTGAACACCTTAACTATTATGGCAACTTCCCAGCCCACATCCTGTTCAACAAATGTAAAATAAAATAAATAACTCCTTCTCCAGCTCAGTCTCTTTTTCGATGTATATCCAGTCTCCATAACAACTAATATTAAATGTTAATACATATTCGTACTGAATTATTATGCTTATTTCCAAACCTATATGCCTTTAGAATGTAAAATATCCAAACTGTTTTATATTTTTAAAAAACTTTGCAATTTCTACTTCATTGTTTTTGGTTTCTCTGTACGCCCTACTATTTTCCTATTACAATTTTTTTACCCTTAGTCTTCCCCATACCCTACCGCTTCTTTTACCTATTTCCCAAGTTTAATTCTAATTCTTTGAATAACTTAAAGCACTGTCCATTTAATATGTCGACAGTTCAAAATATTCACAATTCAGAACATAGACTGAGTTAAGAGGGATGGGATTAGGGCTGGGAATGGGTTTGTGCGAGTGTTGGTGGGTTAGGGTAAGGGTTAGGGTTAGGTAAGGAGATAGCTTTAGTATTGTGGATGTTTGTTGGTGCATGCTTCTGTGTCTGAGCCTGTCTTGTATTGTGGTAGTGTTGCTGAAAGGATTTTTCAGAGGTAAAGTGTGGTGGGTTAGGGTTATCATGCATTAGTAAGTCAGGCAGAAAGGCACCATCTTACTAATGCATGATAATCCTAACTCTAACCCTGAATCTTACCTTAGAAAAATCCCTTCTGCAGTTCTATCACTATTCAGACAAACCACATTCTATGGTATTGGTATGATTTTGTTTTTTTGTTTCATTTTTAGTGTAAATTGATTAAAAAAGCAGTATCTTTTGACTGTTTTTTTGCAATAAATTTAATATGGGTTTTGCTTGTAGTTTGAGTGTCTGTATTTTGATGTGTCAGCATTATGAACTGTCAATGTTTTGGTGTCAGTACTGTGAATGGCTGTCAACTATAGCACAAATGTAGTTGATTTAGCTTGGTCTCCGTTGTGTGATCCTGGACTTACTATATGTAAGTTAAGAGATCTGGGAGCAGAGAATCTATGTAGGGGTTGTATGGGACCCCCACATGAAAAATACCTATTAAATGTTTCAGGCAGTGTTTTTCATTTATATTTGTATTGCAAATGTATGTTTACATTTGTGATCTAGTCTGTGTGAAATGTGGGTACAAACCATTCAGGTCAGTGAAAGCTGTGTTGATGAACGGATTTGTTTACTGATAATGAACCATAACCATAATCACACACACACACACACACACACACACACACACACACACACACACACACACACAATTAGGAATTAATACCTACTGAGGATGTTTATTATAAATCGTGAAGGTTTACAGAAGAATTTTTCTTTACTTTTGAAGCCAGCATTGTTATAGCTTCTATATCAGATATTGTGCATGTGATGTTAACTTTTTATGACTACTTGAGGGCAGTATTGCCTTTTTGCATTTAAAAAATAACTTTTTCTGTAGATTTTTAAAATTTGATGATGTAATAATTTGTGAAAATTTATTCTTTGATATCTACTTTATTATCAATATTTTTTATGTGGTTGCAGTTTTCTGTAAAAAAAAAACTTCCCACTAATGAGCTTTTGATGGTGCAGCAAGAGGTTCTCCAGTTCAATTCCCAGCTTGGGTGACTTCTGTGTGGAGTATGCATGTCCTCCCTGGGTTCATGTGGGTTTCCTCCAGGTTCTCCAGTTCCCCCCACGTTACAAAGGAATGCAACTGGAGCATTTCTCCCTAGGAGTCTGCTGAAAATTGGCTTGTTCCAAGTAGGACTTTCCTGGTAAACAAATGTTAAATAAATAAATTAATAAAAAAGACTGATGTAATATGATACAATTAGCACTGAAGATGTTTTGATTTTAAGGAGGGGAAACCTGGCTTGCATAATGTGTTGTGGAGTCAGCCTTGATGGAATAAAAGCATTAGTTTTTCGAGCTTTGGGTGTGTTGTGTTTTGTTTTATATTTCACTGCACACATCTACTCTATTTTTGGCCTGTGACCACGCACTGTGTTTGACTGTAAATATTATTGTGTTGAATCTGGGGACTTCATTTTCTGGTGGAACTACATGGTCATACATTTGTGAATTACAGCTGCCCCATTTGATTTTTCATCTATTTTGGATGGGATGACTACAGACAAGGATAATATGATGATATTTCATTGTTTCTTTATTCAGGAGGCAGTTTAACAGGCAAGAAGAGTTTTTTTTTTTTTAGAGATGCTGCATTCATCTGGTACATACGATGAACAATATATTAAAAAGGCATTTTTTGATCTTATGTCATCAACGGGGAAGTTGTGTTCCCACATACACCTTTGTTTGCTTAAAGCTTATGAGCAGCAGAGTATGGTGCCGAAGGGACTTGGAGTTTTTCTTCAACCTGGTGTTGGATTGGATGAAGCTGCATTAATGCAGCGAGGGTGTACCATTCCAAAGATAGCTTCTTAGGCTTTGTATTACAATGTTACCCCACCAGATGCACAGTGGCAAAGACCCCCCCCCAAACCCTGCCCAACACCCTGGACATGATGTTTTTTTTCCTACATGTGTGAATCATTATGTCATTAGATGTGATCCTCCACATGAACATCCATTCGGGATTGCCGGATGAAGAATAAGTATTAAATTGTACTTAGGACTATGCCTAAATTATAGCAGTTGAAAGGTATGACTGTGCATACATACTGAGTATTTTATTGCAGGTGTCAACTCTGTAATAAATCAGAGAACTTTTATTTATTTTCAATGTTAACATATACGTACATTTCTTTGTAAACAGATATCTCTCTCTCTATATGTGTATTAAAGTACTTTTTAGTGAGCTCAAAGCATTTAATATTGAACAGACATTCAAAACAAAGTCAGTGATATTTTGTGACCCTGCTCAAGTCATTCAACCAGATGTTACTTCAGAGCCACACTGAAAAGGGGACTGTGCACCCAGTGGGCCTACGTGGTTAACAAATATGACTATTGTTATTATAAGAAATAGAAGTAGCTCCTTGAGTAGTTCAGCATACATGTGGCATTATTTACTGACTTTAATCCTAAGTGATTTACCAGACAATCAAATTTCAGGGACAAGAGGAATTACAAACCAATATCAGAGACTGTTAATACATATGTTAGGGATCCCTTTTAACAGCATTGCCAAACTCTGTGCTAAGAGGACTGCTTATCTGTGTCCAAGTCACTTTTTATATCCAAACTCTGAAATGAGTCCCCATTGTCTGGTGGAGGGGCATAGCATTAGTTCAAATGTACAAGTTATTTTTACCCACAGGAACTCTGAACATCTTTTGAAAAAAAAATGTTTTGAAGAAATTATCATTTTAATAAAAAAAATTTTGAGAAAAAGTACTGTGGGTAAAAGGAGCAAAAGTACAGGGGACCAAAGGCTACCTGTGGAACATGCCATTTTGCCAGGAATATGTTTATGAGTGTTCTTCATTATCTACTGGTCTGTAGGCACTGCATGAGAACTCTGCAAATGTATTCCTCTTACTAAGCAGGGCACCGGACCCTCTCTATGTACGTCAAGACAGTTCCTATTTTAGCAGTTGTGTCCTGCATAAAATCAGGACAAGTGTGTCATGTCCAGACAGTTTTTGAATAAAATCATTGATTAAAACCTACAGAATAAACTTTTATACTTGGAAAATGTTGATATAAAACCTAGAGAATGAACATTTATGAGCAAATGAACATTTATATTTGGCACAAGAGTGAAATGTTGTCCTATGTGGGGGTGCGTTTATGAGTTTATTCTTTAACCGCTCACATTTCTCACATTCTCTCCAAAAATATATCAGACTGGTATTGGTCGAGACAAAATATTCAGGACACAGAATGCACAAGTTAAATGAGAAATATTTTACAACTGTTGTCTAAGCAGTGCAAACTGATAACAGTAAAATAAACATCAAAGCAAACAATTACAGAATCGATTCTCTCAGCTACTATGATTTTGATGTAAGTTCATCACCTAAAAATTCTAACTCCGAGATTGCATTACTTTGAGGATAAGGGTACACTACGACTGCACAATGAATATTCACGATGTCACAGGTAAATCTCCATGGCTTGTCACTCAGGCATCATTTGCATGCCACATCACAAACACCAAGCATGTCACTCCCTCTGGCCATGTCCATTTCTGCGCAGAATGATCAGTGGGGAGTGTTCTACAACAAAGCTGCTTCTTATATGTTTATTAAATATTTAATAAACTTTTATGAACAAAGTACGGTCAGTTTAAAGGACATTGTAAATAGAAATGTTGCCAAGGTTAATTACAACTGAGATAATGCATTTTTTACATCTTTAAATTCGTTTTGGCCAGCCATATGCAGACTTTAAATACTAATCTAGAATCACATAAGGTGAAAACATTTAAACGTGACCTTAGAGACTATGAACAAAGATAGGCATTTGTTAAGCTAAAGTCGAGAGTGACAATATATTTTTCAGATAAAAATGCTGATGCTGACAATATTAGGGTAAAAAAAAACAGAGGAAAAGTGCTAGACTGTGAAATCTATCTTGTGGCATTCAGATATTTAGTCAGAGATGTCAACATCATCCAATACTGACACTAAATATGAAGCATCCCCAAAGTCCAAAAAGACTTTTCAGATCCCAGGCCTTATAAATACAAATGGGGTGGGCGTAAACATCATACATCCAGGAAAGGAAGCATTTATTAAACCACTTTTCAGGAGATTTTAACTAAGACTTACATGATGAACATTTATTTATTAATCTGACTGGTTTTAATACTAATGAGTCTACACAATCTGTTAAATAATGGATTGCATTTTGTTCCTAGTACATTTGTCATCTTGTCTGAGTTAATGCAGAATGTGAAGTCTTTCATCAGACTTTTGAATTTAAAATATTGGCATTTTTCTAAAGGTAGTAAACAGTTGGATAATGTAAGAAAATATTTTTTATTTAAAAGGTCCAGCTTTCAACTGCCTTATCATCTGAGTGTGAAAGTGTTTGAACAGTCAGCACTGAATATTTATTTTGCAACCAGAGACATTTAAGAATTTTGGTTGCAATCTTACATATGAAGAAAACAGGCTTTAATATATTTAAAAAGCCAACAAGGTATGTTAGTGACAAATGCAGATAAAGGTGTGGGGTGGAGAGGTTGTGTTATGTAACAAAAAAAAAGATTTTAAGGTGAAGGCCTATAAACAACTTAATGATTTACAAACCTATATACATTTAGAGTTGGACCCCAACAGTATGCTTGAAAAGTTTATAAAATCTTTTTGTCAGAGATGGTGACCAATAAAGTAATATCTATAGATGTTAAATATAAAAGTTAATGAAGAGATCAGTCCTGTTCCTGGCAGAACGATTGTCTCAGCAATGGGTTCACTTAAGTTCTCCATTTCAGAGATTCTTGAATTTTATTTAAAAATCACTATTGTCTCAAATCAAAGCCAGGTTGTGTGATAACACTGAATTTGCATCTTTAACAGGGGATGTACAGGTATTAAATACTATCTGGTTATGCACTTTTGAGATTAAGAGTTTATAAACTTCGACTCTTCATGTTCAGGGGATGGAAGCAACAAAGTTTTGGTTGGATTAAAGTGAGTTATATTCACGTGAATTCAATCAGTCTTTCTTAAGATTGGTATTGATTATTTTAGAAATGAATGTGATGCACTTTGATGGGAAATGTTATGTGTAGTTATGGAGCACTGTTATGTACCACATTTATGTATATTTACAAGCTGGTTATTTTGAGGTTTTGTACATTTATGATTTTTCCCATAGTAGCTTCTGGCTCACGACTGATTATGTGGCAAAGATTTCTGGATAATGTACGGGTTTTTTGAGATGGTGAAAATGAAGAGTTTAAATAATTTTAATAGCTTAAGAATAATGAGATTGGTCTGAGATTTACAGAAAACACGGTTTATTCAAGACTGATTTTGGGATGGAACTGTAAGTACTGCATTGTATCACAAATCATTCAGTAGAAATGTTTTGTTACATGCATCAAGCTGTCATCCCTCTTTTATAATCAAAAATATACCATACTACCAAGTGCTTAGGGTCAGAAAAATTGTAGTGACAATAGGGGATGGAATCTACAGGCAAAAAATATGCATAAGAGGTTTGTAAACAAGGGTTACTACCAAAGGACAATATGAGCTGCTAGGAATGGAGTGAATGTTAAATCAAAATTGGATATGCTACAATATAGAGACAAAACTATTCCTAATGACAGTGACCCTTGAGGATTGTCACTACTTATGGAAATAATTTACATAAAATTAAGGCCGTTAAAGACCAATATTGACATATTTTATGTTCTGATACATTTTTAATATAACAGTTTCACGGAAACAGAAAGGGGGAACCACTGGTAGTTATTTATCAAGATGCATTGAAATTTGAAATGACAGAACTCTGCAATATAACACTAGAAAGCTGAAGCCATTCTGCCTTGGAAAGGATGGTATGTTCCTGATATAAAGGATACAAGACAGACGCTCCCATTCACAGGTTCAGCCAGATTATCCCGACTAGCTGCAATTAAAATGACTACAGTATAATACTTTAGGATTTTAATTTGACTGGTTAGCACATATTTTTTAGTACTTGTTGCCCCATCTAAACATAGCAAATACTATCTACTTATCACATCACAGATACAATGATGTACTAATAGTTACACATAGCCAGGGAAAGTTTTATATAAAGTGTTTGTATCAATTAGGCACCAGCCACATAAGATAGGAATGTAGCACATAAGCTATAATCTATTAGCTACCAAAAGGAGTAGACATGCAGAATTATGATAGATATGACGTATCCTATTGTAGCGTGGATGAACAGCCTATGACATACATTTATGACTTCAGCTCAAGTTACTTAATAATGATCTCTGTGTTAAAGCACTGTTTTAGATCTGATGAAGCTTACTTAGGTGCAAAAGCATTCATCAATTTGTTTTTCAATGAAGAAGTTTTGATTTCTAAACAAGTTATAACTGCTTGACTACTCTGAAATATCAGCTGAGCTTGTCTACTGTGTATGATTCTGTTTTCCTGAATTTTTAGGATTCTCAGCCGGCAGCTTTGTTGCTCACAAGTACCATTTTTTTCTTCCTGTGGTCTATTATTTTTCCTTATGGGAGGGAGATATCTCACCCCAAGGATGTAAATTTATGGGTCTCAACACAAGGATCTGTGCTTTTCTTTATGTTAGTCCTGTCTGTCTGCTAGGGAGACAGGTCAGTTTCCAATATTTGAGGGCAGAACAACTGGCTGCAACTATCTACAAAATCATCTCAGCAAAGCTTGACATACCAGTGCTTCTACTGACGCAAGTCCAGCACATGAGGAATAAGATAAACTGAAGTTAAAAACCATGGCTACAGATGCATATAACCATGGCAACAGATACATATGAAGTCACAGCGGGAGCCAGTTCATACCAACGACTTAGAGACACTATTGTTAGTCTAATAAAAACAACAAAATTCACTTGAAACTACTACAATTATAACCCTTGAGCCATGGGGGTTAATTGAAGCAATCACTTTAACCTCAAGAAAGCCAAGCAAATGTTAGAAAAGCATTTAAAGAAAACCAAGACCCTGTTGAGGGAGGAAATCTGCTTAAATACAATTTTAGATAACAGGTTTGTACCCAGAGCACTGAGGTTATACAGAAAACCAATATGGAAAAGTGTTGATCCTGATCTTAACAATAACTGGAATAACACCCTGGAAGAAGATGGGCTTAAACTCACTGCTTGAAAACAATAAGAGGCAACAAGCCATCTCAGAAGCAGCTTTATTATAACTGGAAGAAAAAAAATCAGTCACTCACATCAAGAAACTTCAGATAAATTTAAACAAATTAAAGAGAAAGTCCCCAATTTTGAAATTTACATTAAGACATAAAAAGAACATAAGAAACTTACAAGAGATAAAAAGGACTATGGTAGGAATGGCAAAGATAGAAAGAAGGCAACAGCAGCCCTTTACCACCAACCTGCTACACTCGGAAACCCTGGCCCCTTTGGAATGTCCAAACACTGTAATGACCGAGTAATAAACAGCACTGGTACTACTGCTGACAGAAATGCTAACTCTTAGAACAAAAGTGACCTAGCAAAGGGCCACACAGAGCAGGAAGATCCCTTGGCTTCTATAGCAGCTCCTCCAGACAAACCTCCACAAAAAGAAAGAAGAAAGGGGATCATTACAGGCCTACTTCTCACAACAGACACCCAAGCAACAAGAGAGGATGGTGAAATCCTACAGGAAAACACCATGACCCAAGGAGATGAAGAAACCTGGACAAAACTACAAATTGTGAAATCCTACAGGAAAACACCATGACCCAAGGAGATGAAAAAAACTGGACAAACCTACAAATGGTGAAATCCTACAGGAAAACACCATGACCCAAGGAGATGAAGAAACCTGGACAAAATAACAAAGGGACACAAGTATTACCACCCAGGAATACAGCATGATCCCCTCAACAGATACCTCAGGGAACTCAATCCAGCCCCCTAGTAAAGCACAGAAAATCAAAATATGGAACCAATTCAAGATTCCCAGGTGCCACTTATGAAAGCTTTAAAAAGCTACCAGTGGTGTACGACAGGACTCACTTTGGGGTCCTCTCCTATTCAGCATATTTTCTCAGACCTTCAGGCCAGCACTCCTGACATATGGTTACCCAAGTCTGCAGATGACTGTAAATTGAGGATGTTATTTGATACTTCACTATCTTACAACTGTTCCAACATAGGTTACCCTACATTAATGATTGGTACAAGGACAATGGTCTCAAAATAAATGTGAAAAATGTAGCATAGTTCATTTTGGTAAACAAATAAGTGGTTCATCCTTCCACTCATACACTGCCTTATGGGATCTAGGCACTCTAGATGATAATTCCTTATCACTGTACTATCACATCAAAGTAGTAGTTCAGAAAGCCATCTATCCGGTTCAACTAATTTTCAAAGCCATTTCACTAGATTAAAAGCTGTCTTAATTTCCCTTTTACTCCTTTCTCATTAGATACAAACATAATGCACCTTTTGGCATGTATTTGTCTAAAAGTATCATTCAGCTCAGAGATTCATAATTAAAAAGATCAATGGCATCAAAAATTGTAGTTATTAGGACAGACTAGACTCTGTCCAAATTGTTGCTGCAAAGCCACCAACTGAGATCCTGTTTACCCTTTCGATATACTCAGTTTCTTATCTAATCCTCAGTGGAGATCAGTGTACAGCCTTTTGAGCCATGAAAGATCCAACTCTCTTTGACCTCCTATCCCTTCATAGAACAAGTGGTACCTCAAACACCTAGTTAAAGGACCTAAACCTTCATCAACAGATGAACAAGACTGCTGGCATCAGAGGAGTAGTTAAGCGAAACCTTCATTTGGCCTCAGTGTACCATAATCTCAATTGTCCAGATTTTTGCAGAATATCCAGGCTTCTGCCTCATTTTTCATCTGTTTCTCATATCATTTGGGATTTTTCTGGCAAAGTAATGGTGACCGAAGCCATTATATAATGACAGACACATCCTATCTTTCTGAAAATGCATGCTAAAAAACATGTTAATTCTAGCAGACTGCATTTTTCTAACTTTGTGAGAGCAATAATTAAAAACTATCCCTTTTCTAGCCTTTGTCCCAAACATCATTATTGTGAAGACAGTCACCAAGTAATAACATATATTTCAGTTTCAGATTTCAATCACATCCTTCAGAAAATCCATGCTAACACAAATCCTATCGAAGTTTATATAAGCAATATTTAAAAATCTACCCTTAGTTTTTGGCAGAATGCACCCTAGATAAGACAGCGCCTGGGGTGATTGCCCCCTCCCCCATCTCACCCTTGATATGCTACTGGTTAGCGTGATTAATTCATAACCCCATATTCCTTACCTTTGGAAGAAATTTTCACTACACATGAAGGAGAACCTTTGCCAACATCATGGTGAACCTAGATAGTTTTATCGGCAGCCTTAAATTCTCCCCTGGTCTACCTTGTCTTGCCCTCCATGAGGATAAGGTAACTTTTGATTAGGGGTTTTCAGTTAGGCTTGATTATTCTGCAGACTAATTGCTTAGTATTTTCCTGAGAACTTGAGAACCTATGGTACCTCTGGTCACTCTTGTAAAACTGAATCAACTTTTTGTTTAAACTATACAGGCAGCACATGACTAGACCTGGTAAAAAGCTTACAATGTAACTGGAAAGCAATCAGATTTGCTGATGTTCTCCCTGCTATATACATAGATACATATGAAGGCAAGCAGTACAGTAAGTAAAGATCATGCAACGAGCTTCATTGAAGCCAGCCAGAGGAGTCACAGGGGACAGCAGCTGTAGGTGAGTCACAGGGGACAGTAGCTGTAAGTGTGCCACAGGGGACAACAGATGTAGGTGAGTCACACGGGACAGCAGTTGTATGTGTGCTCTGGATTAAGTTAATGGAAGTCTTTAAAAGCAAGGACAAAAAAGTGAGTGAGCAACTTGCTAGTTATACAACTGAAGTTAAGGAACCAGATACCTCTCAAATTGCCAGAATGTCACAGAAAGTCCCTAAATTTGCCCTTTATATTTTTGTCTTCTCCATCAAAAAATGCAAATTTTCTGATAAATTATAGAGAACAACACTGAGCTAATACCTGCTGTTTTAGAAATGCACACTGAGACAAAATTAAATTAGTCTATTAATTGTTTAAGTGAATTTGAGTAATATTTCAGAAATAGCCATTGATTTTGTCCCTTTGTCCTCCAATTCTTTTTGGCTTTGTCCAGAATTTATGAGCAAAGTAATTGATAGATATCTCACTGAGGGTGAACGCTATAAATTCACATTCTACCGAGGAGATGCAAAAGCATTAGGATATAAAAAAAACAAATATGTTGTTTACATGTTAACAGAACTGGAAACACTGAAGGAGAAGCAAGTAAGTTATGAAAGCAGGGCTCAACACAAATATTCACATTGTAGGGGTTTTGGAAAAGGCGGAAGGGCAGGAAAGTGTGGCCTTTGTCCAGGATAAACTGATGAAGTGAGCATATTTGCATACAAGGCAGATCAAAGTTGATTAAGCTCAGAATATTTAATTCCTGGTAAAGTGGGAATGCTGACACAGAAAATGTATATGTTGGTTGGCAATATTTGAAA
The DNA here is from genome assembly GCF_019279795.1 of Protopterus annectens. Classification (NCBI taxonomy): domain Eukaryota; kingdom Metazoa; phylum Chordata; order Ceratodontiformes; family Protopteridae; genus Protopterus; species Protopterus annectens. Next base: position 1,535,154,908 of record NC_056743.1, on the reverse strand, counting down.
CTTAAAATGTTAAAGATGATCAGTTTTTTGCTTTTGTGTTCTGGGAAAAATCCATAAACTGGAGATAAGCGAATGTGTTTGATAATAACAATCAAAATAATTGGCAGAAATAGCACAATTTTTGGTAAGTATGAGGGAATGTTAATTCAGAAAGTTAAGATTTCAAGTGTTTTAAACAACAATGCTCAGAGTGTATCTTCTTAGTGTATTATATACTTATTGCTTATTCAAAGGATGCAATTTCCATGATTCTGATGAAGTCTCATTTTGAATGCAAGGAGACAAAAGTGCTCATTCCTAATCTGTTTTTTTTTAATGTTTTTACTCAAGTGTTTTCCTTAAATTAAAGTTTGAGTTAATTTTCATCGGTAGTGCTCCACTGTGTTTCAGGCAACATGTTTTTATACTTTTTATATACAGGAAGCATTGACAGCTATCTGTGAATACATCTCCAAGGGACAGGAAGAGGGTGAAGGGACAAAGGAGGAGAGGCAGCACATAAGAGCAGTAAACCATCACCGTTTTCTGCTTTAAAAACATGAAATGCTTAGAAGATCTGTGCAAAATGAGGATTTACTGACCTTTAAAGCACATATGATAAAAAGTGGTTCATGTTATGGCATAGTAAGTTTAGTAAAATAAAGATGTATGAGCTATAACTATTTGTTACCAATACAGTAAATTGCTGAATTTTCTGTTTAACAATAAATGTATTTATTGCAGTATTATAATATATGTGAAATGACATTAAATGATGGCTGAAAGTTTATTAACTTGTGGAAACAGAGTAAGGAAAAGAATGGCAGCTCTGACTCATTCTCAGAGATTTACCAACTGGATGAAGTGCATTGTGATTATTAGAAATATTAAAACTGTATGTTACGTTCTTTACTAAGCATTATTCTGTAGGATTACGTATATAAATATGTGATAGCAAGCTGAAGTGTTCCATGTTTTGAGGGTACTCTCGAGAGGTGCTGGAGGAAGCTTCCATTTTCGCTAAGAGATTGACCTGAATAAAACTTTCACTCTGATGTAGATTTCTATAGACACAGTCAAAAAGACAAGAGGACATGTCCTTCAAATTTACACAGAAACATATACACACACACAGACACACACATCTATGTATCTATCAAGCTATATATATATATATATATATATATATATATATATATATATATATATATATATATCTCATATGCAACTTTTCAAGCATTCTTTGGTCAAAGCTTGACTGATCACGAGCAATGTATCCAACCTAGTCCCCTTTTGTATCCATGGTACAGTATGTCCGATGTCTGGGAGGTAAGCACAGTCTGAGTATGGCACATGCTGCCGGGCTGGAGCCATGGTAAAGCCTGCCAAGAAGATTAAATGGATTGGGTTTCAATCATAGTTTTTTTGACTGGCTACAATTCGAATGCTTGTATACATGCACACACACATATATATATATATATATATATATATATATATATATATATATATATATATATATATATACATACATAGATATGTGTATATGTGTATAATATGCGCTCCTCTGTTCTTGAATCTTCAGCTCAGCCTTCAAAGCCTTCAAAGTAAATTAGAAGCCTGCTACAATAAAATCTGCAAATTCACCACCAACTTTAGGAACTCATGCATTTCCCTCCACTCACTGCAATGGCTCCAGCTTCCCAACTACCTGAAGCTACTTAAACTCATCACTGCCCATAAGCTCATATTTAACCCATCCTCCTGTCCCCCTCTCTCCACCTCCTTAACCCCTTATATACCTAATCTCTCACTTAGGTCAGAAAAACAGAACCTGCTCAAAATCTACAAAACTTAACAGCCACTTGGACACTCTCTGCTATCCTGCTCTTTAGGTAAACTATGAAACTCTCTTCCTCCCTCCCTTAGAAATACTCATAACCACTCTAACTTTAAATCTCTCCTCCATTCCCACCTATCTTCAAAGCGGGAATGCCCCTGCTCCTTCCCCACATAGGACCCTCCTATATCAATACCCACCTTCTAACTTTGTGCATCACCTCTGCACTCACATCATTTGCCCTTCTACTCCTCCTTAACTTCCAAAATTTATTAATAGTTTATTTCAAACAATTTCTCGCCCTCAATTGTAATTCACTGTTAATGACCCTTAGACTGTTCTATTGCTAGATTTTTACTACTATTATTGTGAATTGCAAAATTTCAATTGTAATTCACTGTTAATGACTCAGACTGTACACTTGCTAGATTTTATTATTATTGTAGAATTTAGAATTGTTTTTTTTACTGTAGAATGCGGAATAAATCTATATGACTTCTTTGCTTTGTATGTGTATATGCTAACATGTTTGTCATTGTTACAGGAGCTTTTCTCCCCAGGCCTCCATTGAAAATGGGTTCTTTTTAGGCCCAGTGGACTTCCCCAGTCATCAAACTGAGATGAATAAATAAATAAAATAGACACACACACACACACACACACACACACACACACATGGATCTATTTCAGTTTATCGAAACAACAGATTGGTGAAATCCATATGGTTGACAATTTAGTTTGTTGATAAAATACATGAAGCCAAACAACAACCCACAGAAAACACAGATAACGTTTTTGCAGGGAGGCCTACATCCCCTGCTAATTATTTTTACCAAATCTTAGACTGCACTACAGTGGGGAAACAGCAAATTCCCTAATGACCACTGTACTGTGATCTCAGTCAAAATAATACGAAAATCTAAACTATTGACCATATGGGTTTCAGAGGACCACTTACCCGAAAGTGCACTTAAACAAAAGTGTACTTTCATGAATAACGGTTCAACAAACCGCTAAGAAACATTGCGGTGCCGAAGCACACTACAGTGGGGAAAAGGGAATTTACTTGTTTCCCTACTGTAGTGCAATCTTGGAGTCAGTATACTATCTAAGTAGTGGGGTGTGGGGGTGCAGCCGCCCGCATGGGGGGCTTGCCCCCCTGCAAAACACTGTTTTTTGTGTTTATCTGTTTATTGAATCGATATTTGCGAAAGTGCACTTTCGTTTGTGTACTTTTGCATAAGTGGTCCTCTACTTTTTCAAAATAATGAAATTTCTACAAAGAAAAGCAGATCCATATATCTATATATATATATATATATATATATATATATATATATATATATATGTATATGTATATATGTATATATATATATATATATATATATATATATATATATACATATACATACACACACACACACACACACACACACACACACACACACACACACACACACACACACACACGCTTACGCTTAAAATAATGAAATTTCTACAAAGAAAAGTAGATCCATATATCTCTCTCTCTTGATATATATATATATATATATATATATATATATATATATATATATATATATATATACATAGATACAGAGAGAGAGAGATACATATATGATTTGGACTGCAATTTTGAGTGGCACTGGGTTAATATGATGAAACATGATGGGAAGGAGGAGCTCCTATGTCCACTTCAGCTGAGGAGATGAAGTTCAATGGCCAGAAGAATGATACTCTGACAAGGGGTTACTGGTCAGGAGGAGTACTGTCTTCATTTGCTGGGGCAAGAAAGAGAAGAGTATCACTGCTGTTTTTTTAGGAACTATTCCTTTGTGGTATAAGATATATTACTTTTTATATTACTTTCTTCATAAATCATTTTTATAGTAGACAGCACAGAATAAAGATACATAATCTTAAACATATACCAGGCTCAGTATAAAAACTACAGCAAAATGTTAACATTTTAACATAGTGAAGGTCTCAGAAAGAGAGACAGCCATCCCATGTTTTCATTAACACATCTTACATACATGATGGAAACAGAAACTCAGACATTAATTCACATGGTACTCAACAAATTAATATATATATTACAAATATATATAAGATACAAAAGAAAAGAAACCAAGCAAAACATCTTGTATCCAATAAATTCCAAAGAAACAAACTAGAACAAATGGGAGGCACGATATGGTACCACAAGACCATTCACAGAGACAAACAGGAAGAATGGGGAGCAGGAGCAAACGCAACAAATGAAGGGAACAAGGACCCCTGAATCTGCAAAAGCGATCCTTCAGAGGTGGACTGCTGACTTATGGAAGGGACTACCAGAATGTGTGGTGAAGAAGGAATTCAGGAAGTTTTCAGAAAGACATAAGACAGGTGTAGAAAGACTGAGATGGAAGACAGAAACAAGGTGAGAGGCAGAGAGTAAAACAAGAAGTTATGTACTCACCATAACATTCGATGTATGTAGTCCATCTCGCCTCACATTCTTACCCATGGGTTCGGAGCCGAATATCGGCTCCGACTCGGCCAACTTTTCTAGCTTGAAGTCTTCTATTGGTTGGGCTAAGCAGGTATCCCATGCACTGCTCCATATCCACAGATCTAGTTTGCTGCATGTACTCAGTCATACCCCATTCATACACAACCTCCAGGTAAAAAAGGAATAAGCCAAAGTTGAAGGGAACTCTGTAAAATGAAACCTAACCTCCAGATCCTCCAGGAAGGGGGAAGGTGGGAGGGTAAGTAAGAATGTGAGGCGAGATGGACTACATACATCGAACGTTATGGTGAGTACATAACTTCTTGATGTTATGTAGTCCAATCTCGCCTACATTCTTACCCGTGGGACAGCGTCCCTAGCACCTACATCCTGGGTGGCTCATAGGAAAATACTCCTGAGAACTGTGGAACCAAAGGACGACCTGCCCCTAGATACCACGTCCAATTTGTAATGAGAAACAAATGTGTGAGGAGAAGCCCAAGTAGCTGCAGCACATATATCATCCATCGATAATCTAGCTTGATAAGCTGTACATGTAAAGACAGCCCAAGTAGAGTGAACCTTGATTGGAAACGGCAGGTCTTTACCTCCTGCAGAGTATGCAAAAGAGATGCAACTGGATATCCATCTAGATAGGGTGATTTTGGAGACAGGGGAACCAATTTTATTGTCCGAAAAGGAGATAAATAGTTGATCAGACTTCCGGATATCTTTTGTTCAGTGCAGATAAAAACGTAACTGTCTGTGAACATCCAAGTGATGAAATTTAAATTCTGCCTTGTTTGAAAAATGGGGAAAGAATACAGGCAACTCAATAGATTGATTAAGATTAGATACAGAAGCCACTTTAGGAAGGAAAGAAGGGTTTGGTCTAAGAGAAACCCTATCCTTATGGAAGATCAAATATGGAGGCTTGATAGAAAGGGCTTGAATTTCTGAAACTCGCCTGGCTGAAGTGATTGCTATTAAAAAGGCTGTTTTCCAGGTCAAGAATTTCAAATCGCAGGTAGCTGCAGGTTCAAAAGGTGGAGAAGTAAGGGCTTGTAGAACAAAATTGAGATTCCAGGGCATGATAGGTTTGGAGACCAGAGGACGGAGTAACAGAGTACCTTTCAGGAAGGCCTTACAGAGTCTGTGAGCCATGAGACTAGGCTCATTAGCAACATGAAAATTAGAGATCACTGCCAATTGAACGTTTATGGTAGCTGATGCAGAACCCTGATGGAAAAGCATAGACAAAAACTCCAAGACTGAAGCAATCGGGGCTGTGTAAGGATCAATTCCTTGGGTATGCGCCCAAACAGAAAACCTCTTCCATTTGCTAGAATAAATCTTCCTCATAGAGGGCTTATGAGAGGAGGATAAAACGTGAACTACCTCCGGCAAAAAATGATGAAGCCTAACTAACGATGGAAGTGGAGTAGCCAGGCTGTCAACCGGAGGGTCATCAGAGAAGGGTGGAACTGTCCTGAAATGTGTGTCAGTAAATCTGGTTGTGGGTCCAGAATCCAAGGAGTGTCCACAATGTAGGGTTGGAGAAAGGGGAACCAGACTTGACGAGGCCAGTGTGGAGCAATCAGAATCATTCTGCTTCCCAATGATTGCGCTTTCTGAATTACTTTTGACAGCAAGGGAAACGGAAGGAAAGCATAAAGCAGACCAGAGGGCCAATCGTGAACTAGAGCGTCCCTGGGTTACTCCCCCTGTGGAGAGATCAGCATGCAGTAGCTGCTGCATTTGACATTGAGGGGGCTGGCAAAAAGGTCGCAGCAAGGCTGACCCCATCTGCTGAAGATTCGTTCTGCAACTAAATGATTCAGGGACCACTCGTAAGGCATCAGAATAGCTCTGCTTAGCCTGTCCGCTATCACATTGGACTTCCCTGGAATGTGCATTGCCACCAGAAACCGTTGGGAAGATACTGCCCACTGCCACACTCTCATGGCCTCTCTGCACAGGGGGTAAGATCTGGTTCCCCCCTGCTTGTTTAGATACCACACTACTAACATGTTGTCTGAGTTTATTGCAATCGTGCCTAGAGGCAGAAAGCTCTGAAGTGCTTGCAACGCAAGTAGCACTGCTCTCATCTCTAGGACGTTGATATGCAGATGTATCTCATGATCCTGCCACGTGCCTTGGACCGTCCTGCCAAGATAATGCCCCCCCACCCCATCTGGGAGGCATCCGTGGTCACTGTGGCAACCGGGATGGGTAGAACAAAGAGTTTTCCCCTGTCCAAATTGTTGGTGCAAAGCCACCAACTGAGATCCTGTTTGCATCTGTCCGTGAGCAAAATGGGGTGAGAAAGTGGAAATTTCTGGAGAGACCATTGAACAAAGAGGAGCCATTGGAGAAGTCTCATGTGCAATCTCGCTAGAGGGACCAACATAAATGTCGCTGCTATGGTCCCGAGGAGTTGAAGAACCCATTTTGCCTTCGCTTTCTTCAAGGGCATCAGGATACAATCTGTTGCTGTAAGGCTCTGATCCTTTCCTGCGGTAACAATGCTCGCATTTGAACGGTGTCTAATTATGTGCCCATAAAGGTGACATGCTGTGAGGGCAACAAGGCAGATTTTTCCCAATTTAGTGTTATGCCCAACTATTGACATAAAGTGATGGTAGCATCCCTGGTTTGGATTAGTAGATGCCTGGTGGGGGCGGTAAGGAAGTGTAGGTAACTCCTGGATGTCCTGTCCATTTTGACATGGTTGTAAGCATCCTTGAGGTTGATGGAGCACATCCATACCTCCTTTCCCAACAATGGGAGAATCGATTGTAGTGTGACCATACGGAACTTGGACTTCTGTACGTAGTTGTTCAGTCGGCTGAGATCTAATATGGGTCTCAGGTCCCCTGTTCTTTTCGGCACCAAAAAGAATCTTGAGTAAGTCCCTAATCCGATTTGGTCTGAGGGGACACTATGGATGGCTCCTTTTTCTAGCAGCTTTGAAACCTCTGAGGCTGCTTGATCCCTTTGACTGGGTGGAACGTCCGGGATTTTTCTGACTGAAGGGGGGTCTGACGTAAACGGAATGACATAACCTCTGGAAATTATTTGTAATACCCATCGGTCCTGGGTGATGCTTTTCCAGGCTTCCGGATACAACGAAATTTGACCCCCGACTGGCTCCGGATAAGCACAGCCGAGCACTCTCTCAGGAACGAGAGTAGGGAGATCCGTGAAAGGAATCACAGTCTCCCGAATTGCAGGGGCCCCCTCTGCCTCAAGGGCGGCATCTCCCTGAATAACCTCCCCCTCCAATGCCTCTGGAGGGGGACTCACCTTGTGCGGCAGGAAAAAACCTCTATGATTTTTTGAACTACATCTTCCCACACCGCTGGGCCTTGGGGTAAGGCTTAGAGGGAAGGGAAAAACAGACCCCTATGGCAGACAGGGTCTTTCCCCTCTTGTTCGCACCCGGTGAGGGTGTCTTTCACTTTGGTTCCGAACAAGGAAGAACCATCAAAGGGGGCGTCAGTGAAAGAAGACTTGAAGGCCTCCGCGAAATGACAAAGGCGCAGCCAGGCTTGCCTTCTAAGGGCGACTCCTGAACTTGTTGCCCTGCTCGCTCCATCGGCTGCATATGAGATGAGGCGCATGGAGGAGTTGACGATGGAATTGAGGGTAGACACCTGGGTGTTAACCGTCTGGGCTACCGCCCCAGGGATGTTACCCGCAAGAGTATCTCCTAACTCCCTGAGGAGATCTCTCTGGAGCCGAGTGAAATGAGATGGATAGTTCAGCGACTGTAAGGTAAAGGTTGCTGATGAGAGGGTATGCTTCCCGTACCGGTCCATGGTCCTAGACTCCTTGTTAGGAGGATGGACGAAGGAAGAAGTCTCTGCTACTTCCTTCTGAGTGGCCGCCGCCACCACCATAGCATCCACAGGGACCCCTTTAGACAGAAACTCCTTACCCGGGGGAGCAGAAAGGAACTTGTTGGGACGCCTGGGTACGGGCTCCACAGAATCAGGGTTCTCCCACACCCTCCGACAAATAAGATCTAGGAGCTCTTCGAAAGGGTGGGGACACTCAGGAGGCGGAGGGCTGAGCGCCAAAGGCCTTAAGGAAAACAGACTTCTCCTCGGAGGGGGCTTTGGATGGCCAGTCACCTCTTTGTTTCAGTATCTCCAGGATGTCGGAGAAGGGAACATCATCAGAGAATGACTTGGGGGACCCCTCCGATTCCTCGAGGTCAGTATCAGAGGTGAGAGACTCATCCTGGGAGTCTATGTGCTTCCTCTTGTACGTCTTCTTTCTAGGGGGCTCCTCAGGCATGAACTCTGAAGGGCCCTCAGAAATTTGGGGACCACTTGCGGGGGTATCCCTAGGCCTTGGCGCTCCGCTGTCTACAGATAGGTGGTGATCAGAGGCTCACACCGGAGTGGTGGGGGACAGAATGACCGACCCGCATGATGTAGCTGATGATCTGGCCAGCGCAGTCCACATGGCCTCAAAGGCAGGCCCCCCCCCCGAGTCCGAGGACTGGCCAGCCTCCGAGACCAAGACAGGAGTCGGGGTCCCTCGAGCCGAGGCACCGAGAGGAAGACTAGGAACCGAAACATGTCCCGAGATGTTCCCCTCGGGCCCGACTGAAGAATCTCGAGTCCCGAACCCCGTGGATGGAGCCGACGGGGTCAGAGCCGATGTCGGTACCAATAGGCCCGGAGAGGCCATCGGAGCTGACCCAGGAACATCACACGGCACGGAACACTCTGGCTCCAAAGACAAAGATGCACTCGGAGGAGGAATGATCGAAGAAAGGGTCGGGACAGGCTCCGGAGCCAACTGGGCCCGAGCTGAAAACAATTTCGCCAAAAATGGTGACTGGAGGAGCCTCTGCACCACCCTATCAACATCCACATCAGAAAGGGTCCTGGAGGATTTGGAGGACAGGGATGGAGATCGAGATCTCCTCTCAGGTGAACCTGGTCTAAGACTGGGCGATCGACTCCAAAGAGGTCCAAAATAATTGGAGCCGACGCCAGATACATCGACACTGACACTTCCTGCGGCCCCGAGGACAGTGGAGCCGAGGAGGTCGAAGCAAGTTTTGTGACTTTCTCTGGAGGCTCAGAGGAAACTGAGGGAGCCAGAGATCTCTTTTTTGATTTAGACTTAGATTTAGCATTGGGAGAAGAATCCATGGCATCTTTGAAAGAGGGTTTCAAGAGTCCCTTTAAAATCAGCTTATTCTTTCTTTCCTGGAGTAATTTGGGACTGAAAGCATGGCAGAAACTGCAGGACTCCTGCAGATGAATGGCTCCCAGGCAATAAACACAAATTGAATGCCCATCTGTGATGGACATCTTGTAAACGCACTTAGAGCACTTCTTAAAACCCAAAGGTTTGTACTCTTTGGAATCCTTAGACATTTATTTCCAACAAGCAATAACAAGAAACCAACACAGCACAAGTCGCTTGTTTGACAAGAAAGGACACAGACACGCAAACCACAAAAGGCGGGAACAAGATAGAAAGCTGCACACAACCCTCAAACGGGACACGCACTGAAACAAAAAAGGCCAAAAACCTCTAACTAAAACGGTTTTAGCGCTAACAACAAAGGACAAGAGGACTAGGTCCTCTAACTAAAACGGGCCTAGCCCGTGGAACAGCAAGCCAGATACCACAAACCACAAACACACTACCTAAAACAAAAACAACACTAAACAGACACTAGCTATGAAAATAGTTTTTTGTTTATAACAAATTTTCCCCAAAAGGAAGAAAAAAAAGAGTACTTAGCCACAGCCAAGAGCGAGACCAAGTCCGAGCTACACGAGCGGCAAATGAGATCTGGGGATATGCAGCAGTGCAGCATGGGATACCTGCTTATCCCAGCCAATAGAAGACTTCGAGCTAGAAAAGTTGGCCGATTTGGAGCAGATATTCGGCTCCGAACCCACGGGTAAGAATGTAGGCGAGATTGGACTACATAACATCACTAAATATACTTACAAGGCTGAATGGACAGGTTCACCTTATTCCACAATCAAGAACAAATTTAATGTAACAGTTCAGACATGAATAGATTCTTAAAAATCCTGTGCCTCTGAACTTAGACAAATGAAAGGTGCCAAAAGGGAAAGAAAGTAAAGTGTCCTTAAACCGGTATCAATTAATGCATCAATGAACCTGTGAAATCTGCAGACAAGAAAAAAAAAGTTAGTACAAATAAAATGAATCAATGAAGCAGAGTGTTCTGTTGACAGGAAAAATACCAATAAAATGCATCAATCAAGCTTTGAAGTTTGCTGACAAGAAAAAAATAAAAAACAATAAAATGCATAAGTCAAGCAGTGAAGCCTACTGATAGGAAAACATACAGAACAATCTCAGCTTATGCTCATCTAAGGAAATGACAAATACAATTCAAGTAAATCTCCACAGCAAGAAATCCTGCAAAGCAGTCCCAAAGGTCACTTGTTACATGTCACATTGGTTGAAAGCTCATGCAATTCTTGGAAAAATATGTTTTGGGCACTAGACCTGCTATACTCGTGCTATGTCTGGGACCACACAAAATATCTATCTACCACAGCAGTAAATTATTTAGGTATAGGCAGCAATGCTGTGTTGTAGAGATCAGCCACTAATAAGAGCACATTAAAGCATGGTCTCTCCTAGGGATTCTGCTGCTATGTTACATACTGCCCAAATAAAAGAAAAAAATATACGTGTATGGCAATACTTCTATTTTGTTATAAAAAAGCTTATGTAATTTTGTAAGCTTCTATTGCTGAAAGACATACATATGCATACATACACACATAATAGTACACACATATAGACACACCCATATGCACAAATACATGCATATACACACATCTCACCACTGCTTTAAAACAGTCCGGATATAATTATTTGAGTCAATTTACGGGAGAATCACCATGGACTTTTGATAAGGAATCTTGTTTTCAAAATAACTGGGTGCTTACAAGCTAGACATATTCTTTTTTTTATCCATCTGACATCAGGCAATTGAGTATTTATTTGTCAGTAGAGGCAAGAAATGGATTTTGAGATCTCCAAGGGTGAGATTCCTTGAAAAAACTTGTTTGTGTGAAAGTTTGTGTTTTACATTGTTTTGTAACCAAGTCCTTTGAAATCCATTGGATCCTTGAGTCAATATTGTTTGTATTATCCCAGGGAAATGACAGTGCGGCAGCATTAGGTTATGCTCTAACGCCATAACTCGGCATGTGTGTACAATATACTACAATACTCATAAGTCTGCATTATGCACAACACACATTTTCCTACTTCCATCATAAAATACCTTATTAAAACAGTGTTTTAAAGAATGTATTGTTCACCAGCTTTCAGTTTGTCTGCATTGCCTTATGCTTCAGTCTTACTAGGCAGAAGGTGTGACTAGTTTAAAAGCATGATCATTTTAATGATTTTGTCCCGCTACAAGTTGTATAGATTTTCTTTCTCATGTTTTACACATACCTTTTCAGTGTTTTACTTTGCTTTTGAACACAATGCTAGAAAAACATAACAAAAGCAGTTCTCATTTGAAACCAGCATTTCTGAAAAGAATGTGTTGCTGGTGGTAATGGAAAAACGGCCACCAAATGAATATTATTGTAAACTAACAAAATTTTGTTTAGAAGTCCCTCATATAATAACAAGCTTTACAGTCCTAATACACTGACTACCACACACTCTTACATCTACGAAACTGGTCTTAAAGCATTACTTGAACATCTTGTCATTCACTTTGCCTCAGAAAACCATGGTGAACACAATGATTTGGCCAATGCAATAATATACCAATGGAACAATGTCTGCCACAGCAAACTGTATAGAGCTCCAACAGGTTGTCCTGAAACATGGCCTCAGTTAGCAACCAGAAATGGATGACACTGAAGTGGTGAAGTGACTAACTTCTGTAACTCCAGGCTGCAAATGTTGGAAATTCATTTTGATGACAGTTACATTTTGGTGACAGAAGGCCATATCAGTTTTGACTTATATGAACCTATAAATCATCATCATCAGCCCCGTTTTCCCCATTTTTTTTTCTACATGGGGTCGGGGTATCGTGCTGTCGCCAGCTCTCTCAATTCAGTGCCACACTCCTCCCTTCTTCAACACTCATGCCTGACTGTCACAGATAGTCTTTCACACACTCCATCCACCTCTTTGCTGGATGTCCTCACTTCCTATTACCTTCTTCCCATCTGTCCCAAATTTTCCTCACCAGATTGTCTTCTGCTTTTCTTCACATGTGCCCACATGTGCTTGCATCTTATATGAGCCTATAAATGTCTCTGGCTAATACTTGTATACTTTTCTGGCAGACTGATGCTTTATTTCTTAAAAAAATTCTTCAGATGTTCAAACCAAAAACACACACAATAACAAGAGAGGGTAAAATTAAGAGAGTGGGCCAGACTTTGATGTACTCACCAGAAAAGAAACACAATTTGACGAAAGTAAGTCTCTCTCTCTCTAATTACCAGGTTGTTACTGTTTAATCCAACATGGTTAAACATTGATACAAAATGTAATGACCATCACTGCTGAGACTACTAATGAAATGGATGATCTACTGGAAGTTTTGGTTGAACTGTTCAGAAAAGAACTTGCTCCTGTAAATTTAGCCCTGACCTAAATCAAATTAGTTACTACTACTATTAGAAACAAAGCATAAATACTGGTCATGCAGACTGAAAAAACAAAAGTCTGAATTTCCCAAATAGAATACAGAAACAGCAAAATAACAGGACAAAATTTAGCATCTGTCTACGCTAAAAGAGAATGCAACTGACTTGAAGCACACTTTTAGTGAAAGAATATAATCACAATGCTTGCCAAAGGATATTACTGTATACAAACTGCTACTAGTAATACAGGAAATATTTGTTTCTTCAGCGAAATCCAAACACTGCATTTAAACACATTACTTAAAGGATGCATTGTGCTCACCGGCTCAAAACAGGAAGTCACCTCATTTGATCTATACAATGTTGCAGATTCTGGCAGATCCTAAACATATTCTACAATCTAGCAAAACTACAGGAATAATTAAATGAAATTAATGAAACCTTCCTTTCAAGGAACACCTTCCGATAGACTTTAAAATCATTCGATCAATCAGTAAATAAACAAACAAATGCATTGCAGCCCACGTCTGGCAATAAATCCAGAAAAATGTTAAGTTGAGGATAGGCTTTCCACACTTGTCTACTGACCACAAACTAATCACCATGGAAATCCACATCTCACCCACATCCCCACAAAGTTAACCACCATAAAGAACTTCTCCAAAGCTGACTTTGGGCTCCTAAAAACAGAGGTGACTAACTTCATGGCACCCATGTCAATGGAAAATAGATGCAACACCGGTGAATCATACACCAATGCACTGTACGAACACGTACATAAATGCATGGAACTAGCCATACCCAACAGAACCAAGATGCTCTCCTCCAAAAAAGGAAGCCAATCTGGTGGTCCTCTGCCATTAATAAACTCTACAACAGAAGGAAGAAACTGTTGCAGAAAAAGTTGAAGTCCCAAGACTGGAAAAACTCTCTTATTAGCCCCAACAAAAAGCTGAGCTCCCTCAACAAAACCTCTAAAGCCAGCTATGAAGGCAGAATTGCAACAGACACTAAAACCAACCACAAAGCCTTCTATTCTGGTTACATCAAAAATCTCCATGGCAATACCCAGGTTTGCTCAGAGTTACTGCACAACAGTACCTCCTATACTGAGCCAACAGATAATGCCAACATACTGGCCGACAGATTCAATGCCAACTTTACCCCTCCCCCCAAAGGACCAATCACAATACTGGAGGAATGCCAGGCACCCAGCATTACTGCAGCACAAGTTAAAGCTGCATTGTCCAAGGCCAAGAATATAGCTTCCATGGGACCCGACAATATCCCTGGATGTATTCTACATGAACTACAAAGTGAACTGGCACCACATCTGTGTGCCCTGCTCAATCACAGCCATACCTCAGGCTTTGATCCTACTGAATAGCGCACTGCTACAGTTATCCCTCTCCATAAAGTGGGAGCAGCTACAGACCCTGGGAATTATCGGCCTATTGGCCTGACGAGTCTGATATGTAAGGCTATGGAGTTATGCAGCGCATCATCATGAACCTAATTAACAAGGATATAGGGAATCTCCAAACTCTTGAGCCCATGCAGTTTGGTTTTGAGAAAGGTAGATCATGCCTGCTCAACCTGGCTGACTTCTCTGAGTCAACCAGAGTTGTGGATGAGAGCAAGGCAGTTCATACAGCACACCTCGATCTGGCCAAGGCCTTTGATACCATTCTCCATTCAGGAATTATTGATAAACTCAGCAAACTAGGCATCAACCCTTATATCACTAGGTGGATTGCAAATTGGCTCACAGATAGAACCCACAGTGTAAAAGTAGTGGATTCCAAGTTAGACTGCTGACCAGTCACAAGTAGAGTCCCACAGGGATCGGTCCTAGGTCCTCTCCTGTTTGGCATCTACTTTTCAGAAGTCCAGGTCAAGATGGATGGACTCTGGCTGACCATGTTCACAGATGTCTGCAAGCTTCAAATGTGAGGCCTGTAATTTTTGTAGGTATATAGCCACTGGATCTTCTACCTCAATTAATGGTAAGACCTACAAACTAAGAGGGAAGTGTAGTTGTTTGTCTAAATCAGTTATGTATTTGGCTTCCTGTCAGTCTTGTCCTGCATTTTATGTTGGCAAGACTGACAGAAAGTTTAAAGACAGGATATATGAACATATCTATTCCATTAAGAAGAAGGTAGAAAATGCTTTAGCTAGACATGTAAATGAATATCCTACACATTTCTTTTTATTTAAGGTTCTTGACCAGATATCTCCGGATATAAAAGGTGGTCCTTACCAGTTACTTTTGGAGCGTCAGGAGCTATTATGGCAATTGAAGTTACAGTCATATAGAGCTCCAGGTATCAATGAAAAAGTGTCTTTAACCTGCATTTTGAAGCTGAAGAGCTTAATACATTTGTGAGAGTGATTTTAATTATTTTAAGGAAATGTTTAGTGTTACTATATATACATATATACTTTCCTAGTTATTCGATAAACGTTAGCTAAAGTATCATGTGAATGGTTTTAATATTTTTTATATTTTTGTGTAGGAATGTTATATTTTTAATAATAATGTTTTCTTAATAACAATGTTCTTAAAAATTTCTTATAATGGTTGGATCTAATTAAGATGTCTGTATTTATTTTGTCCTTTTAGAGAATAGTGACAGAGTTAATTGATTGATTAATGTGATTGAACAATTGATTGCACATGACTATTTTCCATTATTTAAGCTGTGTTTGGTTTTCTTTTGTTTGTCTGAAGACGTTTAGCTATATGTGCTGAACGAAAAGCTTATTGGAATAAACTGTTGTGCTTTACGTGTACACATTGCTTTGAGTCAGCTGCTTGTGCTCCAGTGGATTATTTTTGTTTTTATTAGTTTCGTTTGTCCTGAGTAGACTATGTTTTTTCATTACCACAATCAAAAGAACATGCTGGAGGAACAGGTTCATAACCCAGAGACTGCCCATGCTCTGGAATAGACTTCCCATACATGTCAAGCACAGCACCTCACTGGCCCTCTTCACGGGAAATCTTGACGAGTGGATGGGAAATAGAAAGTTCACACCAGGGATCACTCCAGTGGCTCTACTTGACAGAGGCATTGGGAACCAATGTCGGCGGCACAATGCCAGGGTACTTTTATGGGCTAGGCTTGTAAGGGCAAAAGGGCCATTAGCCTAGTACACACCTATGAGCCTATGAACATAGAAAGGCTTAAAATACCTATGCAGCAGTTCATAGCAGTTCATAAAGAAGCCGATCAAATAAATCTGTGATACGCTTTTTAAGAATGGGTGACATGCACATATTTCATTCCATACTGGGTTACTAAATAATACTGTCACTGCATTTCTTCCTTTAATGGATGTGTGAAAAAAAACATTGTTTAATTTAGCTGTGAAAATAATTACTTGCATATTTAAGTTAGAACTCCCAACAGCCCAAACCTGGACAATATATAAAGCATCTGGAGCATTTCTCCCTGGCCTACGCTGAAAATAGGCTCTGTCCTAGCTGGACTTTCTCTATCAACAAATGTTAGAAGAAAAACATAAATACATGTTATACACAAATGTACGCTCTCCCATACAACAATCTAGTTGCTTTATGAAAATATTTAAATTAACATATTCTCTAATAAAGTGGTATGGAGTTCCATAGTCTGGAGTTCGAATGGCTTATACAAAGTCATTTATTTTCTTAGTTCTGCTAAGGTTAACAATATATTGAGGACCTCTATATTTTACATTACAAGGCTTTTCTCTTAAAATAAGTTTTAAATCAGATCTACATTCATCATCTATAATGGCCCTGAAAACTAGGCACAGCTTTCTTTTAATGATTCTGTATAAAATGCTGAACAGATTCAACTTTTGGATCTCGTGTTTGTACAGTACTAAGAATTAGGCCCATCTTCTTCATAACCATTGCTTTTAATTCTTGACAGAGTTTCTTAAATGTAAAATCCTTGCTAATTATGATGCCTAGATCTTTTATATGCTCTATCATCTCCAATATGGTACCTCAGTGTTTTATTTTCAGATTTACAATATCTCCAAAAAGTGCAGTTGTGCAAAATCTTACCATACCAGTAGATGTCCTTCTCTTCACTGCTGCAGTATTCTTTACCTAAATGCAAATGTCCAGCCAATATTCTAAATCCTTTAGTGCTTATAGGTGTCATAAATTATGTGCAAGATATGCACAGAAGGTGCAGGCCAGAAAGGTGATATATGGATGCACACACTCAGAACTGAAAAAGCCTCAAGAAGAACAGAATGCTCTTAGGGACAAAGAAAACGTGCATCCAGTAGAAGAAAAAGGATCAAGAAGATGAAGAACGTCTTGGCCAGGAGTGCAAGAGGAAAACAGAGGGGGTAGGAAGGAGGAAACAAATATTGCAACAGTGAAGAGAAGGACACCTACTGCTCTGGTAAGACTTTACACAACTGTACTATGTCCTTTCATATCATTGTTGCAGTATTCTTTATTTAAGTACAAGAGCTCAACAGGAAGCCTGGGAGGAAGAATGCACCAAATAAGCCTCTACAAAGCCATGCAAGATAGCCCTGGCCCTGGAAATAACATTGAACTTGTAATGCTTACTGAAAGTATGCACAGAGGACCAAGTAGCAGCCTCAAGGATGGAATTGGTATTCAAACCTTTGGAAAAAAGCAGCAGAGGAAACAAGTACCCTGGCAGAATGTACCTTTACTGAAATGGAAAGGCATTTTCAATGAAAAGAATAACAAAAAGTAACTGGCTTTAGAAATTCAGGAAGGGACGGTTTGCTTAGAAACAGCCAAACCCAAAGTCCTGGGATGAAAAAACAAAACAAAAATAAAAAACAAAAAGCTGCTCAGATTTCAGACTCACTTTAGTTTTATTCAAGTAATATCTGAGCTGTCTATGTAAATCTGAGGTGTGAAGAACCTTCTCAATGGCAGAATGTAGAGAAAGAAAAAAGGAAGGAAGATGACTGGACTGTTTAAGTGATGACTCATTGACCACCTTTGGCATAAAAGAAGAATAAGTACGAAGAGACATCCTGCCTCTGTGGAAAGGTAAGAAAGAGAGCTCTGCCTGATCTCCTGCAAGAATCATGGTAGCACAGGAAGGGGGTGGAAGGAGTATGGAAATCTCCTTCCAAGAAAAAGACAGGACATCCACTTTCAAGGCAAAGGACTTGGGAATCCAGAACAGAATAGAAGAAGTTGCCCATTCAGAGTGAAGGCAAAGAGTTCTACCTGAGGAATACTCCACCAATGGACAATGTCCAGGGACACATTTCTGTGAAGCATCCATTATTGAGTCTGTGTACTGGACATGCTCAAGAAGTTTATCCCTAGATTGTGATCCGACAGAAGGTAAACTGCCTGAAGAGTCACTTGATACTGGATAGCTAGATCCCATACCTAAATAACTAGTCTGCAAAGAGGATAGGACCTTATACCCACTTGCTTGATGACATACCATATCACTGCGGTATTGTCTGTGAAACCTTTAAGGAGGCAAAAACGAAGAAGTAAGTTTTATACCGAAAGTGCTTATCTGGTTTATGAGCCAGTGTGTTTATTTTATATCTTATCATCGTATATTTTATTATTAAAGTTTTCAAGTTTCAAGTGTTTTTAAGTGGAATTGGTGGCAGAACCATTTGTTTTGGGAGTTTTATATTTTGATGTTCACTGCCTTTGGTGACGCTACTTACTTCTTCTTTTGCCTGTTCATTCTTTGGTGGGAGAGTCATACATCCACTGCATAATGGAATCAGCACTACCACAGCAGCCAGCATTGGAAATGGCAAGTAGGAGGATCCATGCCAATAATTTAGTGGGTTTATTTAACCCACTTCTTAGCTTTGACTTTGAAAGTGGCACTTTGGAGCTACTAACAAACAGGGAAGACACCTTGTTATTTGAGAGCATCTATAAGGAAGTAGAGAATGCAGCTTTTAAACTAAAGTGTCTACAATGGCAACACTTTCATATGGAGGCGTGCCTTCACCATCAAATTATCCTACGAGGTTTAAGAGTAAGATGAGGTATTAAATGGAAATTGTCCACTTTTATTAAGCATCTGCTGGGTTGTTTGTTTCTGATAACTTGTTGCAGTTAAACTCTTTTTTCTAGAGGCTCCTTTAGCTGTTTAAACTTCCATTTAAAGGCTCACTGCTGCTTTTCAGCTGTGAGAAACATTTCTGCAGTTTGTTTCCCACCCTCCCTCCCTGTTGGTATACTGTTAGTTGGTGGCTTTGCAGTTGCCCACCCCTAGTGTAAATTTGATCTGGGAACCTCCTCCCAGTCTAGTGTCATTACCTCATTCTACCCAGTACAGGGAGAACATTTGAGAAGGCCAATCAGCTTAGTTTCTGCTACTCCTTTCTCTCTTTCCACTTAAAAAAAAATGTTATCTGCTTTTACTATATTTGTGTTTCTTCCTACTTTATTTTGCTTTTGCATCATCTTAAAAGTACTCAGTTGTATTTATTACTGCTTGGTGTAACTCATTCTAAGCCTTTTAATTTAAGCACTTGGGCTTCAGACCAGTTGTTTTACATTAAGAAGGTTTGTGGTCTGCACTGTAGTGGCAGAACAGGTAGCTTACATCCTTCTAAGTTGGGAACTGCTGACTTGAGAGCTCAGTGTCTGTTATTCTAAAAGTGTATTAATTCTGGTTTAAGCACTTGGGCTTCAGGCCAGTTATTTTACATTAAGAGGGTTCGTGGTCTGCACTCTTGTGGGAGGAGAGACTGGACTCTGCCCTTCTGAGCTGGGAATTTCTGGTTAAAGGCTTATAGTGCCTGCATATCTGTACTGCTTCTTACTGAAATTGGTACACCTTGTTTGCTGTAGCATAGACTAGATCCAGGCCTGCTGAATCTAGCTTTGTTTGTATAACTTGAGCACTAATCCAGGCATTCTTTAAAGTATTCAATTGTATTTATTACTGCTTAGTAGTAACTTGATTAAAGTGTAGCTATCATTCTTAGTCTTTTGGATTAAGCACTTGGGCTTCAGACCAGTTGTTTTACATTAGGAAGGTTTGTGGACTGCACTGTGGTGACAGGACATGTAGCTTACATCCTTCTAAGTTGGGAACTGCTGATTGAGGGCTCAGTGTCTGTTATTCTAAAAGTGTATTAGTTCTGGTTTAAGCACTTGGGCTTCAGGCCAGTTATTTTACATTAAGAAGGTTCGTGGTCTGCACTCTTGTGGGAGGAGAGGCTGGACTCTGCCCTTCTGAGCTGGGAATTTCTGGTTAAAGGCTTATAGTGCCTGCATATTTGAACTGTTTCTTACTGAAATTGGTACACCTTGTTTGCTGTAGCATAGACTAGAACCAGGCCTGCTGAATCTAGCTTTGTTTGTATGCTTGTTGTTTGTTTGCTTGTTATTTCCCTGAAATGCTAATTCCACCTAAAACGCGGCTTTTCAGTGCTTCTGTGGATCCCTAGTGATATCTGCATTGCTTACTGTACTTATTTCCTTGTTTCACTTGAAAGAAAGTTACTGTTTGTCATTTTTGCTTTTAAGCTACCTGTAACACATTGCATTTAAGTTACCTGGCACTTGCTCACTAAAGCAATTATATAAGTCAGCACTAAAAAATTAAAAGCACTACACCCTCACAAACTTCCCTTGAGTACCTTGTTCCCCATTGGCCCTTTTTTCAATTATAAAGGAATTCCCAATACTATTCTAGCATGTCCAAAGGTCAGTTATCAATCTCCTCTACGGTCCAGCTGGTGAATCTGGGAATCTTGAGGCAATGTTACAACTGCCTCATGTACACAGACAACCCTCTCCTCCTCCCAACAAATTCCAACACATATGAGAGATGCAACCATATAGCCAAACTGGAGGCTAAGCTCTCTCAACTCAGTACTGGCGTAACCAGTCAGGAGGAGAAGGAAACCACACTCACTACAATTCCAGTCTCACATAGACCTACCACGACAGCAAACCAAACACATAAACACACAAAAACATACTCGGAGGCTCTAAATAAAAATCTGCCTAAGCAGCAGTGACCTCCAAAGCAGACACCCAAGCAACCGCTACCCCAAAACAAAACATTTGCAACACATAGCTCACAAAGCCAGTGTGCCGAACAGTCACAGCCCTAAAGGCTAAACAACACACCTGATACACTTGCAATAAGTGACTCTATCGTCAGGCATACTGACGTCCCCGCTCACCAGGCTGAACAAGGAGAAGGTCATGGTGAGCTGCCTGTCGGGTGCTAGGATCCACCACATAACACAAGCACTCAGGTCACTCCAAGGCAAGTACAAATATGACTCAGTCATTGTCCATGCTGGTGTGAATGACCTGAGACGTACCTCCCTGGACTACATGAAAAGAGACAAAGAGGAGCTCTCTGAGCATGTAGCCCAGGACGGTATGACCCTGACCTTGAGTAGCATCTTACCCTCACCAAGAATTATGCCACAATATGAAGACAAGATGATCAATTTCAACAATTGGCTTAAGTATTGGTGTCATTCAAAGGGGATCCAATGCCTGTCAGCCTGGGATGACATGCTTGACAAGCCACGATGCTTCGCTAGGGACGGCTTACACCTGTCACTCCTGGGCTTTCGGATATTGGCAAAGGCTCTTGCCACCCCCATAGTACCTTTTTTAGGCAAGGCTCAAAAGACAAACCCACCTCCATAGGTATCACAAGGGATAAGAAACTAAGAGTAATGCTACTCAACGCCAGAAGTCTAAACCTCAAGATGCATGCACTTTAAACTCTCCTTAGCATGGAGAACATAGATATCTGTGCTGTAACAGAAACCTGGTTCAAGGCTCCCGAGAGCACCCCAGCACTACCAGGTTATACCTCATACCATGCTTTTCGGCCCCAAAACTTGGACCAAACTACAAAAGGAGGGGGAGTATCAATATTCGTTAAATATACCCACACCTCCAGCATGAAGCATCAGAGACTATCCATGTGCAACTAACAGTGGGTAAAACTGCCTTCCAGTTTATAGCCTGCTACAGACCACCCTCCCTAACCCAGGAACCCCACTCGGCCTTCCTCAGAACACTGGAAAATATGAAGGTCTCTCCAAACACCATTATATTGGGTGACTTCAACTACCCAAACATAGACTGGGAGCATTACTCTAGCTCCAACACCCTAGCCCAAAGGTTCCTAGAATTTATAAACTCAAATGCTATGGAACAACTTGTTACCACTCCCACAAGAGGGGAAAACATACTGGACCTGATCATCACCAACATGGGGACTCTATGCTCCAGACCAGAAGTGTATCCCTCACTGGTAAGATCAGACCATAAACTAATCTCACTGGATATTCACATCCCGACCCCACCTCCTGCCCAGAAAACCACAGTGAAAAACTTCTCTAAAGCAAATTTCACACTCCTCAAAACTGAGGTGGAATCCTTCAAAGCCCCTGGGCCTGTGGAAAATACGGCCCAGACCGCAGAATCCTTTATAAACGCATTCTATGAACACCTTCAGGAATGCATGGATCATGCAATCCCAAATAAAACCAAGACCCAATCCTCCAAAGGCAGACGTCCTGTCTGGTGGACCCCAGCCATGAACAAACTATACAATATAAGGAGGAAGCTACTACATGATACAGCAAAATCCCAAAAAGGGAAGGCATCCCTGATCAGTATTAGCAAAAAACTACGGGCACTCATAAAATTGTCTAAGGCCAGCTTCAAGAGAAAAATTGCACAGGACATTAAGGATAATCACAAGGCTTTCTTTAGTTATGTTAGGAACCTGGGTGGGAATTTCCAGATATGCTCAGAATTAGTCCAAAATGACAAAAAATACACCGAACCCACAGACATTGCCAACATCCTAGCTGACAGGTTCAGCGCAAACCCCCCCTCCCCACCAAAAGGGCAAATATCTATCCCAGCAGAATGCTGCCCCCCTGACATCTCAGATGCTCAGGTAAGAGCCGCCCTCTCCAAAGCAAAAAACACAGCATCAATGGGACCAGACGGTGTCCCGGGCTGCATCCTACATGAACTCCAAGAAGAGCTAAACCCAAACCTAAAACTACTGTTCAATCTCAGCCTTACTACAGGATATGTACCCAAAGAATGGCGTACAGCAACAATGGTCCCTCTCCAAAAAGGTGGTGCTTCAACGGATCCTGGAAACTATCGCCCCATAAGCCTGACTAGCTTGGTCTGCAAAGCCATGGAAAGGATCATCATGGACCTCATAAATAAAGATATTGGGGACCTACAGACACTGGATCCTACCCAGTTCGGCTTTGTTAAGGGCAGATCCTGCCTCTTAAACCTGGTTGATTTTTTTGAAACAGTCACCAAGACCATTGACGAGGGGAAGGTGGTCCACACAGCCTACCTGGACCTCGCAAAAGCCTTCGATATAATACCCCACTCGGGCATTATAGATAAGCTCACCAGCTTAAATATAAACCCTTATGTCACTAGATGGGTTGCAAACTTGCTCAAGGACAGAACCCACATGGTTAGAATTGCTGGAGCCATGTCAGACTCCAAACCAGTTACAAGTGGCGTCCCACAAGGCTCAGTCCTGGGACCTCTCTTGTTCGGTATATATTTCTCGGAGGTACAGGCCAACATGGAAGGACTGTGGCTGACCAAGTTCGCAGATGACTGCAAACTGGGTGCCATAACAGACTCTCCAGCCGACACAAGCATCCTCCAAAAGGGCCTAATAGAAACAGACAACTGGTGCCAGAGCCATGGCCTCAAGCTAAACGCCAAAAAGTGTATTGTCATCCCCTTTGGCAAAAACAAAGTGCCCACAAATTACCACATAGGTGGTAATCCATTAAGTACAGAAGACGTCATTAGGGACCTGGGGACCCAAGTTGATAGCAATCTCTCATTTGACAACCACGTGGCCAAAGTGGTTAGAAAAACATTTTATATAGCCCACGTAATCATGAAGGGATTCACATCTAGATCAGGGGAGGTCATCGTGCCTCTTTACTCATCCCTCATCAGGCCCATAATTGAGTACAATGCCCCTTTTGGGATGTACCTTACCAGACACCTGCAGCAACTGGAAAGACCCCAAAAGTACCTCACCAAGAGGATCAAAGAGCTCAAACAGATGCCATATGTTGCCCGGTTAAAGAAACTCTAGCTCTACTCAGTGGCATTCCGCCTGCTCAGAGGCGATCTGTGCCTGACGTATAAAGCCATGTCCAACCCGGAATTAATGGACATGCTGCACCTCAGAAAATCCAAATCTCATCGAGCTACGCGCTCGAGAAACTTGAACCTCAGCACTGAAATAAATAGGACATGCTGGAGGGACAGATTCATAACCCAGAGGCTCCCTTCACTCTGGAAATAAATCCCAGTCCAGATTAGGCAGAGTCCCTCATTGACTCTCTTCAAGAGGAATCTTGATGAGTGGATGGGAGATCGTAGGTTTACCCCGGGTATCACTTCTGTGTCACTGTTATCAGAGGCATGGTATACTAACCTCGAAAAAGGGCATAGCAAAATTTATTTAAAATGGGTGGCGAAAGCCAAACACACTCTGGCTAGGCTTATAAATGCCCTAGGGCAGATAGCCTAGTATGAACCTATAAGATGCATGCTAACTTATGGAAATATGTATCCTGAATTGCTTGCCAAATAGCAAAGGATTAATATAGAAACTAGTTTCAGTTACATGAAACTTTTGATAGAATTTTTTTAAACCTCACGAGGTTAAAGCAGCAACCCTAATAGACCAAAAACAGAATGAGCTGGAACAAATGACACTATCTGATGATAATTTAATGAAGCTAGGGGTGCTGCAGGACAGGTTTGATGCTTATGATACCAAGTTAAAAGGAGTGAAAAGTAGCAAACTATCCAGGGATTTTAATGATTTTAGGAAGGATCACCTGTTTGAATGGCCGAAAGATAAAAAAATGAACATACAGACCAGGACTAATGTAAACAATGGAATGGTAGCAAGCCATGAAAAGGAGGAGACTGTCACTAGGAAACCAACGAGAATTGTAGTAGAAGCATAAGTGCATACTACACCCAGGCAAAACAACAGATAGTTCTCAAGAACACATGAAGCTGTGATACATGCTCTGGAGACTAATGTTAGCTCAGTAATCAGTACTGAGAGTATAGAAGAACTATCTGAGCAGGGTGAAGAAAATATATCCATTTTGAATAATAACAAGAATTTGGATATACAGAATGCCACTAAATCCAAAGATGGGCTGCTACATTTACCGCTTTACCAACAGCTTCCTTTTTTGTTGCAGAACAATACCCCGAGGGAAGTATGACCCCAGAGCAGGGAGAGGAAGAAACGGAGGTTTCAGGAATAAAAGATTCCCTTGTATTTAATATATCGAGTATTGTATTAACAAGAGATCAGACTTGACTATTAGAGAAAAGAATGAGTTTCATACCCTCCTTGCATTCACCAATGAGAGAATTTATTCTAGATCTAAAATATTTTGGGAGGAATGTGACTTTAAGGCATCTCTTTGGCAATACAAACAATGAGGAATCTCAAACTAGAATTGGATATAGGAAACCAAGTACATTTCTCCCTGTACGTCTTCCGGCTGTAGATGCCTTCATGAGATTATGTGAAAATTACATGGCTGAATATAGACAGCAAAAGGGAAGTAAACATTTCCACAACCTAACTCTAAACGAGAAGAGAGCACTATATGAACTACAGAATATAAAGGACATCTCGATTAAACAAGATGACAAAGGAGGGGCAGTTCTAGTTATGGATATGTCGTTCTATGATACTAAGATGAAGGAGATGCTAGCGGATATAGCCAATATTAGTAGCCATCCTACTGAGTGGAAGACCTGGGAAGAGCAGGCACAGAGACTCCTTGAGTTGGCTTCAAGGCCATCAAAGCATTAAATAAACCTTGAGTGAGATCCTGCAATACATGTTGGGGATCCTTAACAACAGCGGAAATGTGTTTTGTTTTCTGTTTCTTTTTCTGCAGGATGTCCACATGAAACACCCTCAGAGGGTTAGACCCCTGACAAGACTCAATAATGGTTGCAGAAATCTCCTCCCAATGAGTTGGGGAAACCATCTCAACCCTTGTGATATAATCATCTGAGGTTCTCCCAAAATATCAGGCACAGACATCTGAAAAGCCTCTGAGGATCTGGAAGAAGCCGGATCCATGCTGGCCTCTGATGGGGTCATGGCAGAGGAATCCGAAGCAACCAGTGAATGGTCCTCTGGGCTTTCACCAGCCTCAAGGAGGATTGATAAAAGAGAATTGAACACCATTATTCATAGTGTACAAGACACGCTTTATAACAAGCTCATGAATAGATCGATAAGCAAAGAGCGGTTTGATTTTTTTGAAGTATGTCATCCTACTATACCTAGCATCAATGGAATGCCTAAGGTGCATAAGAATCTACCTGACCCTCCGATGTGACCAGTCGTTTCAGGAAAAGGATGGATAACTGAACCCCTTTCTATTTTTATAGAAGGGGAGTTAAAGAAATTGCTACCTCACGCACCTGCAGTGATCAAGGACTTGGCCAAGTTCTTAAGTAGACTTTACAAGAAACTGCAACAGATGAATACTTGTAAGAATGTATTACTGGTAACTATGGACGTGAACAGTTTGTTCACGTCAATACCCAAAGATTTGGGGATCTAAGCAATAAGAGACTTTGGTGTGAAGCACAAAGCAACCAGTGATATCCATTTACTATGTAGTCTCTTGGAATTGGTCTTATATAACTATGTGTTTCTGTATGGTAGCACTTACTACTGGCAGAAGTCAGGGGTAGCGATGGGAACTCCATGCGCAAATATTTATTCCAATCTGGTCCTGGCAAGATAGGAAGAGCTATGGAAAGCAGATATTAACAACAAATGGAATAGAAACATAGTTTTTTCTAATCAATTTGTGGACAATGTCTTTCTCTTATGGGATGGCGATTTAACCTCCTTGGAACATTTTGTACAATTTTTGACCAACACAACTTCATTTTTGAAGTTTGAAGTGACATCTTCTAGTACAGAGATAGAATTCTTGGATGTTAAGTTAATGTTAGATGACACAGGAAGCATCAATGCTAGAATGTATAGGAAACCTGTATGGTACAATCATTTACTACACAATACTATTTATTTATTATTTATTTATTTGCATTTGTTAACCGGGTTGGTCCAGTTGGGTAAGAATTACCCTTTTTCAGTGGAGACCCGAGGGGAAAAGCCCCAAACAGACATACAAATACATACGAATAGAGACAAATTAATAATATTACAGAGGAAAACAATATTATGGATACAATGGATAAGAAAAACAAACAATGAAAGTTTGAGAAAATGAGTAAGGTAGGCCAGAGGCATGCATGCAAAAGATTTATGAAAAGGTGTTCTGAGCAAGATCTCTGAATTAAGTTAAAGTAGGCAAAGAAATGATGATTTAGGTGTGGAGTTAGTAGTGTGGGAGTTTTAGGTGGGAGCATGTGAAGGACATTCCCATTTGGAGGAGAGATGGGAGAGAAGCATGGATTTGAAATTGTTGTGGTTAGGTATATTACGTAGTGGTGTGGGGAGATTGTTCCATAGTTTGGCTATAGTGTGGGATAGTAGTAGTTTACCAGTTGGGTGGATGGGTTTGTGTACATGCAGGAGGTTTTGGCCTGTGGATCTCAGGGTACGGGTAGGTGTGTAGGGTGTTAGAGATTTAGCAAGAGAGGGGCATTCTGCTGGTTTAAAGATGAGTTTGTGGGCTGTTGTAAGTTGTAGGTACTTTAGGTGGTTGTGGAGTTCTAGCCAGTTTAGGGTGTGTAGGGAGTGACAGTGATGGGAAGAATTCTTAGAATTGGTTGCAAATTTGCAGATTTTGTTGCAACAGGCCTCAAGTTTAGCACGGAGTCAGAGTTGTAGGTTGGAGAATAGGGGAGCACCGTACAAGAGAGAGGGGAGAAGGAAGGTAGATGCAAGGGTATGACGGGAAGATGGAGTAAGGTAGTAGTTGTGTCTGTAGAGGAGGCCGATTTCCTGGTGGGTTTTTTTCATTGCTGAGAGGATGTGGGAGTCGAATTTTAGGTTTTCATCGATGGTAATGCCAAGTAGTTTGGTACTAGGAACGATTTCAAGAGGTGTGTTATTGTGGCTTTTGATGGAAAATTGGACTTTGTGGAACTGGGAAGTTTTAGTGGGAGTAAATATCATTAGCTTTGTTTTGTTGGCATTTAGGGCTAAGTGATGCGATTGCATCCATGATTCAATTTTGGAGAAGGCTGTTTGGGTATTAAGTAGAAGTTTGGAGGGGCAGGAGGCTGAGCAGATGATAGTGGAGTCATCTGCGTATTGGATGACTGAGGCTTCAGGGATGGAGAGGTGAAAGTTGTTAATGAATAAGTTGAAGAGCAGAGGGCCAAATACTGATCCTTGGGGAACTTCTGTGGGTATAGGTAAGAAAGGGCAGGTTTACTCTTTCCATTGTACAGCCTGCTGGAGCATGCATCCCAGGTATGTTCTTGACAACATAATGACTAACCAATTAACTTGAGTGTCCAAGCTCTGCACGAGAGATGAGGATTATAGAGAGGAGCAAATTAAACTTATCAATGACTTTAATAAGAGAGGATACAAAGTCAGAGACACAGACCAATGAAGCAACTACCTTGGAACTATGCTGTCAGAGGGGAATACCCCTATTTTTTGGACTAAGGTGAAATAGTTAAGGAGGTAAAGTCCAATCTGAGATGCCAGTTGACATATAGCACTGACAATTTTGCTATTAGTAATGCCATCAGAAAATTTAGGCCAGTGCTAACATCTGACAAAAAAAAATAGGGAAATTGTTGGAGATCAACCCAGCTTTTCTTTTAAGAACAAGAAAAACTTAGACTATTATGTTATAAAACAGAAACTGAAGCTATTTCTGTAGACAAGAGTTTTCAGATGAACAGGAGAGTTGGTACATTCAGATGTGGAAGTTGTAAGGCATGCTCTCATACAAACATCTCAAATACTTTTACACATCCCCTGACTAAAAGGAACTATATGTTTGAAGGATTTGCAAACTGTCGGAGTAAGAACATTATCTATGTGGCAACCTGCAGTCACTGCAAGGCATACTATATAGGGAAAACTAATCAAATGCTCAAGGAATGTATCCCTAAAGCACTTATCTGACATAAGAAAAAAAGTTACCAGCAATGCACTTTATATGCATATTAGTATAAATGACAGTCATTCTTTCAAGTTCATGGCACTAACTAGGCTTCATGAAACACCAAGAGGTGGGGATTTAGTAAACCGAACAGAAATTGAAGAGATGAAGTGGATAATGAATTTGCAATCAGATCAGTCACCAGGTCTGAATGCATTTGTCCCTTTAAAACCTGCACTAAAAGGGAAAGCTCTTCAGCACTGAAAATGACAAATTAAGAAGGGTGCATATGCTCCTATGGTTACTACATGCATCTAAGTGAGTGATCACTAGGAAATGAAGGTATTTAAAAGGAAGTTTCACTGGCAAACATTTAGTATTTGAAAAAGGTATTATACCGAAAGCGCCTATCTGGTTTATGAGCCAGTGTGTTTATTTTATTTTATCTTATCATCATACATTTTATTAAATTTTCAAGTTTCAAGTGTTTTTAAGTGGAATTGGTGGCAGAACCATTTGTTTTTGGAAACCTTTAAGGAACACAGGATGAAAGAGGGAGTGGAGAGCCTGAACAGCCAAAAGCAAATCTCTCATCTCCTTTACAGTGATGTGGTCTGACCTGTGATGAGGAAGTCAGAGACCCTGAACCTTGAGGGGACCACAACAGGCACCCCAGCCCCTCTCTGAGGTGTCTGTAATGAGCTCCTGAGTTGAAAATGGAGACTGAAAAGGAAGCCCCGGGTTGAGAGAAAGTTGATTTCACCACTAAAGCTCAAGCTTGAGACAGAGAAGAAACGGTACCAGGAAGACTAGGGGGTGGCAATGTTGTAGCCGCACTGACATCAGGTAGCTTTCTCATATGCAGCCTGTCAAGAGGAAGCATGGCAATGGTGAAAGCCAAGAATCATGAGATATTCCCTGATGAAGACACATGCTGCAGGAAGAAAGAACTGGAAAAAGGCAATTAGAAACAAGTCCTAAGAGAGGAAATGTTCTGCTGAACAAAAGTATTCCAATGTAAAATAAGACAAAATAACAGCAGAACAATCAAAGGCAATGCAGGAACATGGAAAAATCAGCATAAAATAAAGTTGCTTTATTGAAGCAAAAGACTTTCAGTACTTCAGAAACAGGTACGTGCTTTCATCATAGCACTTTGTCAAACCATAAAAACACACAGGCTTCCCCTTCATCCAGTTATATAATTATACAGAGACAACCACATAAGGAGATCAATTAAAAATGAGATGAGTCCTTCCATTGAGGCAGCACACATTAAAGGGACAGTAAACATTACATAAAGAGATCAATTAAACAATGAGATGAGACCTTCCACTGAGGCACACACATTAAAAACAGTAAACACCACATAAAGAGATCAATTAAACAACCAGATGACTCCTTCCATTGAGGCAGTACCCATTAAAGGGACAGTAAACATCACATACAGAGCTCAAATAAACAATGAGAGGAGTCCTTCCATTGAGGCAGCACACATTAAAGGGAAAGTAAACATTACATAAGGAGATCAATTAAACAATGAGAGGAGTTCTTCCATTGAGGCAGCACACATTGAAGGGACAGTAAACAATACATAAAAGAGATTTGAGATGAGTCCTTCCATTGACACAGCACGCAGTAAAGTGATAAGAAACATCACATAAAGAGATCAATTAAACAATCAGATTAGTCCTTCCATTGAGAGAGTACACATTAAAGGGACAGTAAAGATTACATAAGAAGATGAGTCCTTCCAGTTAGGCAGCACACATTAAAGGGAAAGTAGACATCCCATAAAGAGATCAATTAAACAGTGAGATGAGTCCTTCTGTTGAGGCAGTACGCATTAAAGGAACAGTAAACATCACATATAGAGAGCAATTAAACCATGAGATGAATCCTTCCACTGAGTCAGCACACATTAAAGAGACAGTAAACATCACATAAGGAGATCAATTCAACAATGAGATGTGTCCTTCCACTCAAGGCAGCACACATTAAAGGGTCAGTAAACATTACATAAAGAGATGAGTCCTACCATTGAGGCAGTACACCTTAAGAGGACAGTAAACATCACATAAGGAGATCAATTAAACAATGAGATGAGTACTTCCATTGAGGCAGTACACCTTATGAGGACAGTAAACATCACATAAGGAGATCAATTAAACAATGAGATGGGTCCTTCCTTTGAGGCAACACACATTAAAGGGACAGTAAACATCACATAAGGAGATACACAAAACAATGAGATGAGTCCTTCCATTGAGGCAGCACACATTAAAGGGACAGGAAACATCACATAAGGAGATACACGAAACAATGAGATGAGTCCTTCCATTGAGGCAGCGCACATTAAAGGGACAGGAAACATCACATAAAGAGATCAATTAAACAAGGAGATGAGTCCTTCCATTGAGGCAGTACACATTAAAAGGACAGTAAACACCACATAAGGAGATCAAGTAAACAATGAGAGGAGTCCTTCCATTGAGGCAGTAAACATTAAAGGGACAGTAAACATTACATACGGAGATCAATTAAACAATGAGATGAGTCCTTCCATTGAGGCAGTAAACATTAAAGGGACAGTAAACATTCCATACAGAGATCAATTAAACAATGAGATGAGTCCTTCCATTGAGGCAGCAGACATTAAAGGGACAGTAAACATTACATAATGAGATCAATTAAAGAATGAGATGTGTCCTTCCACCGAGGAAGCACACAATGGAAGGACTTATCTCATTGTTTAATTGATCTCTTTATGTGATGTTTACTGTCCTTTAATGTGTGTTGCCTCAATGGAAGGACTCATCTCATTGTTTAACTGATCTCCTTATGTGATTGGCTCTATATAATTATATAAGTGGATGAAGGGGAAGCCTGTGTGTTTTTATGGTTTGACAAAGCCCTATGCTGAAAGCGCTTACTTGTTTCTGAAGTACTGAAAGTCACTTGCTTCAATAAAACAGCTTTATTTTATGCTCTGGTAATTTTTACATGGTCCTATGTTGCCTTGGATTGTTCTGCAATTAGAAACAGAGCCATAAGTGGAGACAGAAATGTCAGCATGGGAACTGTCTAAAGTCTGCAACCAAGAAAAATATGATCCTGGGATGGAGTCATGACTGAATTCTGGAAGTTCATGGTGAACCCCAGTCTCTGTAACCATGAAAAGTATTGAACTTCAGATTCTGAAGCAGAGAGCTGGGAGAAGAATCTTGAAAAAGCAGATTGTCTAGATAGGGGAAAGACCTGAATTCTTCCTCAAACCCTACAAAAAGCAATGACAGGAGCAAGGCATTTGGTGAATACCCTTGGGACAGTACAGAGGCCAAAGGGCAAAGCAGAAAACTGACAATGCAAGGAAGAGACAGAGAAACAAATATTTCCTGAAGAAGTGATGAATGGGGATGTGAAAGCATACATTGTTGAGATCCAGAGATACCAGAAAGGCATGGGGTAGAAGACGAAATAATGTCTGTAGAGACAGCATCCGGAAGGAATGAATTTTGTGGAAGGTTTTCAGCCTGGAAAGATCCAAAATTGGTTT
Organism: Protopterus annectens; assembly: GCF_019279795.1. NCBI lineage: Eukaryota > Metazoa > Chordata > Ceratodontiformes > Protopteridae > Protopterus > Protopterus annectens. Next base: position 1,535,122,269 of record NC_056743.1, on the reverse strand, counting down.
TCATGTGACTTCCTTTCGTGGGACCAAAACATCCCAGAATAAAACCCCTTCCCTTCCTGGGTAGAAGGCACAGCTTAAATTTTGCCACGAGCAAAACAGAGTGAGAAAACTCTGGGAACAGAGAAAGTTTTCTCCTGTTCATAAGGAGGCTGAGGAATGCCTGAAAAGGGAGGAAGGGATTTGCAGACCATGAAATATCCCTGGCAGACAACTGACAGAACTCAAGAATATGAATTGAGTTGAAACCAATTTGGAAGAGAAAGGGAAAGCTGTAGGGATAAGGGAACCGGGCCAAGTGAAGGAGGAAGCAAACTGTCAAATAGAACCTGACTTGTCCTGGAAACCAGGTTTCTGGGTGGGAGGAGTGTGAGTATACTTAGCAGGAGTCATATGCCTAAGCCCTTCTTGCTCTTGGGACGAGTGCGAAATAGTATATGGACAAATGTAGACTTGGAGAGATAATTCCAATCAAACTTGGGAATAGGAGAAACAAAAACATGTTTCAACTACTTCAATGCTTTGCCCTTGTCCTGCAGAGACTTAAAAAGCTGAGCAGCAGCAGCAGCAAACCCCCCAAAAAATGTTATTATCCAAAGCAGCATCCAAAATGTTTGACCTTTATGTCATCAGGCAGAGCCTGAAGACAAAGCCAGGAATAATACCTCATAACAGAACCAAAGGCAGCAGCCCTGGAAGAGGCATCAGCTGCACTTGACTGAGTGGCGAGCAACTTGAGAAGTACAGCCCAACAGGGGAAGGACCAAAGCCTTCCCTTCAGAGAGTCAGGAAGGTCAGAAACCACCTTAGAAATCTGATAAAGACAGCTAAAAAACACGTGGTCACACAAGTATGGTAGTTAATGGTGCTAAAGGATAAAGCAGCAGTGTAAACATTTTTGTCCAGCCTTTCCATAGCCCTACTACCCTTATCAGAAGGCAAGAGCATTGTAGAGGGCAGTAACTTAGAAGGCTTATCAGAAGAGAGTGACACTACAGAAGAGTTAGCAAAAAGAGCATTTATAAAGAAATTTGCAGTCCTCAGGCACTTTATAGAATCTGTCTGGCTTCTTGGGTGCAGGGGCCAGAGAGTCAGAAGCAACAGATGGTACTGAGAAAGTATCCAGAAGGGCAGCCATAACAGGGGGAACAACAGACAGTGTTGCAAACTCCATTTGATAAGCTCATGCTGGCCTCTGATGGGGTCATGGCAGAGGAATCCAAAGCAACCAGTGAATGGTCCTCTGGGCTTTCACCAGCCTCAAGACAGACATCTGGGGAGGTTGGACAGCCGCCAGATCAGATCTAATCTTTCTGGCCTTCTTTTTGGCAGACAGTTGGCCCTTAGGAGAGGTGGACTCCACCATAGCACCTTGAGCCAACAACTTATGATGCTGGTTCTCCAGGCCTGTGACTGACCAAGTTTGCTGTCGACTGTAAGTTGGATGCTGTCATTGACTCCCCAAATGATGTTAACATACTGCAAGAGGGTCTCACTATAACAAAAACCTGGTGCCAAAGTCAAGGCCTTAAGTTAAACGCAAAAAAATGCATTATCATAAAATTCCGCAAAAGCATGGCCCCTACTGATTACCACATCGACGGCAACTCCATAAGCACACAACCTGTGGTGAGAGACCTGGATACTCAGGTTGACAACAATCTCACATTTGACCATCATGTGGCGGCAATGGTCAGAAAAGCCTTTTACTTGGTTCATCTCATAAGTAAAGTGATTGCTCCAGAAAAAAGGAGGTTATTACCTATCTGTACTCCTTCCTCGTTAGGCCTATAATTGAGTATAACTCCCCGTTTGGTATGTACCTCTCCAAACACCTGCACCAGTTGGAAAGACCACAGTAATACCTCATAAAGAGAATCTATGCCCTCCAAAACCTGTCCTATGTGGGCAGGCTCAAATCACTATCACTCTAGTTGGTATCATACAGATTGCTCCAAGGTCTGTGTCTTGCCTACAAGGTAATATCGGACCATGCCGTGCTAGAGATGCTCCATATCCATAAGTCTAACACCTCATGCATTACCCACTTGATAGGCCTAAATCTAATATGTGACATCAACAAAAGCTGCTGGAAAGACAGGTTTGTCTCTCAGAGGCTGCCCCGTCTCTGGAAGAGACTTCCCATACATGTCAAACAGAGTACCTTGCTGACCCTATTCAAGCACAACCTTGATGAGTGGATGGGGAACCACAAATTTGTCCCAAGGGTTCCACCTTTGTCCCTCAGTGACAGGCATGACAGGTGCTGACTGAGGTTTCTTTATTGGGGATAATCTCTTGGCTAAGCTTGTAAAGGCTCCAGGGCCATTAGCCTAATAACCTCCTATGATCCTAAGATATGGAAAAGGAAGAGAGATGACTATATAGCATCTTAGGCACAAATATTTAGCACATAGAGCACTGTGTATGACTGTGGGGAGCATCCAAACAGAAGAGACACTGGTCGTGACAGTCTTTATGTGGAATCCGCCATCCACACAACACTTTCCCCTTTCTGAATAACATGAACACAATAACCTCCAAAATATAGAAGAAAGATAAGAAACCCTAACGGGGCACTTATCTGAAAACATGGCTTGTTAACCAGCACAGCAGAAGGGCATTCAGGCCAACGTTCAACAAAGGTGTTTGGACTTGTGGCAAAAAAGTTCCAAGCGTGTGTTTCCATATTTCACCTTTATGCCCTATACCTTGTGCAGGGAGAATATGTATGATGTACGATGCCTATAAGCACTAAAGGCTTTGGTATACTGGCCAGATGTAGATCCATCAATGGCAGGAGATCCCTTAGATAAAGAATATTGCAACAGTGATACGGAAGGACATAAACATTACATTTATTGTAACTGGACCTCAATCCAACTGATACTGGCCAATCATGAATCTCTTGCAGATACTGATTCAAGTCATCAACATCACTTGTGCAATTTAGCTCTGCTCTTATTTTGCAATCATCTGTCTGCTTACTGTGATATTTCTTTTTTGCATACTATTCATGCAAATATGATGTTAAATGGATAGGGCTCGAAATTGGCCCTGAGGTACCCTTCTATTTAGATGTAGCTACTTAGATGTTTCCCTGTAGAAGTTCACACACTGTGATCTACCAGTTAACCATTTGTTAATCCAGTTTATAAAATAGTCATTGACCTGTATTTTTTTATTCCCTCAATAATTTGACCATATTCTAAAGTGTCAAAAGCCTTTGCAACTTCCATGTATACAGCTAGAAGTAAGATCCCTTAGACAGCTGATATCTTGACAGAAATGTGTAAGACATGTTAATGTTCATTCTCTTTAATACAGCCACACTGGGAGTAGTCCAGATCTCTCCCATTTTTATCATTCATTAATATTTGCAGAATGTGTCTTTCATAGACCTTTCCAGTTATACATGATAAGCTTATTGTTCTCTAGCTTTCAATGATTTGTCTGTCTCCACTTTTGTAGACAGGTGTGAAACAGGATTTTGTTCCAAATATTAGTTACAAATCCCAGTCTCAGTAACTTGTTAAATATCCAGGTCAATGGTATTATTAAATCACTGCAAATAAGAGATACAAACTGCTCATAAAAACAACACAAATACAAGGTCAATGTGATATGGCAGTTTATAATGGCAGGATCTGGATTAAATGAGAAACAACAGTCAACAAAGCAATAAAAAGCAATGGCAATGGACAGCACAAATGCACAAATGAAGATAACAGGAACACCAATGCAGCTTTAAATGGAACAGTCATGGACAGCAATACAATAAATGCAGCAAAAAACAATTAACAGATTAGTGTTGAAATACTAAAATGCAAAACAAACAGTACCATGGTAAACAGGCTAGTACAGTTACACAGTAATGCCGAATGTAGGCATAAGCAGAAGAGTTTAGAACACAACTATAGTACCTGGTGGAAAAAACTAAACTACAAAGCCCGTGAACAAAAACAACAATAGTGACATACCGAAAGAACCTATACAATAATGACCAAACTAACATAATTCCACAACCTCTAGAAATGTCCTAACATACCCCCCTACTAAATGCCCATGACACACTGGGACAAAATTGGGATGGACTGCACTGCTCGGCTTATAAAGGCCCTGGTAGTTGTTAGCCTTGTATATAACTATGAACCTATACAGTAATGCCCAAAACCAACATACCCTCCAAATTAACTTCTAGAAACTTCCTAACATACCCACTCTTATTAAATGCCCGTGATACACAGGGACACAAATGGGTTAGATTGCACTGCTAGACTTATAAAGACCCTGTTGGTAGTTAGTCTAGTATATAACTATGAGCCTATGAACCTGATAATGCCAATATACATTTAGTATTTTTACATAATATATATGTCTTTTATGTATCCCTTTACCTGCTTATTCTTTGCATTTATGATACCAGTCAGATGATATAAGAACATACCCATTCATATATTCTTATGCATAGTGTTTATACATTGCCATATAGATTTTTTAGTGCCTCAATTGTTTGTCAATATGGGCATATATTTAGATATAAGGTGTTTGCATATTTGCACATACATACTCCTTAGTAAGTGATATACACAGCCTTTGGCCTTCACTCTATATAGTGAATACATTTTTTAGGCTGGGGCAAAACAAGCACATAATAAGTTTATTTAACCTATGTTATTGTTTTGAAGATTCATGCACAACGAGCTAGTAGTTGTTATTTTGGTTTAAGCTTCCACTATATTAGCGGATTAGCTTTTTTAAGTCTCTAAACCTCTTTGTAAATACTTGTTTACATTATATATTTAGTATTAAAATTCAAGATTAGGCAATCCCCTACACGGAACAAATAATTGCCTGTATTAATATTCTGCCTTAAACATTCCGCTTTTTATCCAGTTAATGTACATATTATAGCATCATTTATTAATACTAACTGTTAGTAAGGAGCGAAATGATTTTAAGAAGATGCCACAGTAGGAAGATTTGCATTACCAATATTGCCTCTATCTTGTTGTTGTTTAGCAAGAGCTATGCACGTGACATTACGCATACAAGCAATGTTTATTTTGAGAGCTATATCCGAGATTTGACAGATACTCACTCAGGGCTTTGGCTCTACCATCACATTGATTGAGTAAAGGATATATAGGTTTGTTTGCTTGTTGCTTTATGTTTTTAATATCTTATGCTTTGTTGATTACATTCAGTAAGCGTTGGTGAGACTTCATTATCTATAGACCAGAGAAACGCTGATCCTGTGAAAGTTTTCACAGTACGCATAATATCAGACTGCAGGTCTTTTGTATTTAATATTGCGATATAAATACATGATCAGGTATACACTTATAATCTTGTGTTCAATGCTGTGTTTAATGTTATATGACTCTCTAGAAAGATTTGATATTTACCTGTGAGGTATTGCTTGTTTTAGTGGTGAAATACTTGCTATCTAATGAGCTTATCTAGGGAGTGCCCTACACCGGAACACAGGTTTTGTGCATTAAACAACTTAATTAATTTCCCACGTTTCAGCGGATATATACCAGTGTATAAGCATTTTTAATTGATATCTGATGAAGCGTGGACTCACCACGCTCATTTTTGTATTTTAATAAAGAACGTGTTTTGGATTATACATCGGATTGTTGACTACTTCTTCAGTTGGAATACAAGTGGTCTATATAGAACAACTTTACGCTCACTCCTTGTGGTTGGTTCCTCACTTCTGCATTTTTATAACTATGAACCTATACAGTAATGCCCAAAACCAACATACCCTCCAAATTAACTTCTAGAAACTTCCTAACATACCCACTCTTATTAAATGCCCATGATACACAGGGACACAAATGGGTTAGATTGCACTGCTAGACTTATAAAGACCCTGTTGGTAGTTAGTCTAGTATATAACTATGAGCCTATGAACCTGATAATGCCAGTGGCATCACTCAGCATCCTGGCAAGCAAATGTCAGGCATCCAGTTTTTAAAGGGGACTTTCAAATCTCTCTGCAGGTGCACCTTATGCTGTTGTATGCAGCAGGTGTAAAAGATTTTGCACTTTCTATTTTTCCATGCAGAAGTCCTGCCACTGTCTGATCCTGCTGAGGTCATGTCAACTCATTATGTCAAGCCAGGGCAAAAATGACAGCTGGGACACGTGGTTGCATGTCACAGAGACCATACGATATGCACAGACAGGCAGCACAGCAGTCTGATATTCAGTAGCTCTGGGAAGGGTGACATTAGGGTGACAGAGCTACATATTTATACACACACACACCCTATGTGACCTCCATGGAAGATGTTCATGACCACAAAGGGTAAATGGATACCTAAATGACCATGGTCATTTGCACATTGTAAATCTGTAGTAGCATGTCCAGACTCCACAGGCATGCACACCTTATGTAACCACAGTGCTCATGCATGAGCCAGACTAGGTCCTGTAGCATGAAACGGGGAAGATAACACATGGAGTTACTGCTGTGATTCAGAGATGACAACTCTAAATCACTTCACTGTTATAACAGCTGTATTACCAAGGCCTGTTATAGCTTAATGAAAACTGTGCTCAACATTTTGCAGGAGAATAAGTTAGAGGCAGCAACACAGAGAATCACAGGAAAGTTGATATCTGAGTGCACTGACATACATGGAAAGTGACAGCAGGTGGGATATGCATTAATGCACACCAGCACTGCAGTAAATGCTTAAAGATGGCATGGCTACCAGAAATACTGTCACATAGTGGTGTATTGTCTATGGTACTGTGGTAACATTGCACTGACTAACAATTATCTGACAGGCTGTGAGGGAATCAGCACTGACAGAACAGAGGGAAAAGGCAAGACAGGTTCCAATCCTGGGGGTGGTTCATACAGCCAGGGCACAGGGAAAGTACAGTTGTGTACACTTACCATAAATGCAGATGTTCGAGTGTATGCACTGTTGCAGTCCTAACATATGGGTTATCCGGCTCCCGGTAGCCCTTAGTCGGCCCGAACACCAGAGTCCTCGGTATATGATGTCGGCTGCCATCGGCTGTAAACTGATGTCAGAACGTTAGGTATAAAGGGAGGCAGCTGATGCCATTTCCTCAGTTTTTCTTACCATAACTATCAGGAGCCCTCAAAAGAAGGCTAAACCAGGAAGGAAACACCCTGGAAACATGCCATCCAAAAATAACATATCTAGTCTGTGCCTTAGGGAAAAAAGGGGAATGGAGGGTGGGAAACCAGGACTGCAACAGTGAATACACTCGAACATCTACATTTATGGTAAGTGTACACAACTGTACTAAGTTCTTCGTGTTTCACTGTTGCAGTCCTAACATATGAGTTGATTCCCAAAGCCCAGTAAAAAAACAAAAGGGGGGGAGGAAGAATCACAGATTAAGGGTTGGTAAGGAGGCCTTGCAAAACTGCAGAGGCAAAACCAGCCCTGGATGTAGAAATCAAAGGTAGGTTGTAATGCTTTGTGAAAGTATGGACAGAAGACCAAGTAGCTGCTTCTAGAATGTCCTTAGTAGGCACACCTCTCAAAAAAGCTGCAGAAGTAGAGGCTGCTCTAGTAGAATGGGTCCTAATACCCTGAGGGGGAACCTTCCCATGCTGCAGGTAACAAAAGTGAATACAATGAGCAATCCATTGGGAGATGGTTTGTTTTGAAATAGCTTTACTCTGAGCCCCGGGAGCAAAACTAACCAACTGCTCAGACTTCTGAAAGGGTTTAGTCCTATTTAAGTAAAATCTTAACTGTCTGTGCAGATCAAGAGAGTACAGAATCCGTTCCCCTTTATTCTGGGGGGTTATTGAAAAAGGTAGGCAGATGAATAGACTGGTTAAGGGTCAGACTGGAAACCACCTTAGCATAAAGGAGTGATTAGTTCTCAGAGAAACCTGATCTGTATGAAAAATAATGAAAGACTCTACTGCCACCAAGGCTTGCAGCTCCGAAACCCTTCTGGTGGAAGTAATAACCAAAAGAAAGGCAGTATTCCATGAAAGAAACTTTAAATCTGCAGAGGCAGCAGGTTCAAAGGGAGGAAGAGTAAGCTTCTCCAGGACAAAATTAAGATCCCAAGCAGGAGTAGGGGCTCTTCTGGGAGGTCTAAAATTGCTAGCTCCCCTCAGGAACTGCTTCATCAAGGGGTGAGAAAAAATTGGTTGTTCAAAAGAACAATGAGCAGAAATTGCCAAGCATGAATCTTAACTGAAGAAAAGGAAAGTCCACCGTTAAGCAAACTTGCTAGATAATCAAGAATGAGGGAAAGAGAAGGATGAGAAGAGTCTTCTCCTTTAGTCTGCATCCAAGAGAAAAATCTCTTCCATTTATCTGCATAGAATTTCCTGGTGCTAGGCCTCCTGGCCTCATGAAGAACTTGAATCACCTGCTGGGAAAGATTTAAAGCATTAGCCAGCAGTTAAATGCAGAGTTTGAAGATGAGAATGAAGAAACTTTCTCCCTTCCTGAACCAACAGATCTGGTACCAGGGGAAGATGCCAAGGCTGTGAAGAAGGGGATACCAGTGCTGCCTGGGCCAATCTGGTGCTATCAGAATAGCCTTTGTTTTTTTGTCTCTTATCTTTAGCAGCACTCTGGGAAAAAGAGGCAGAGGAGGGAAGGCATAAATTGAGAGTTGTGTCCATGGGAAGGACAACACGTCCACTCTCCATGCTTTGTTGTGAAACTCTCTGGTGCAGAAGGTTGGAAGGCGATGATTGTTGTGAGAGGAGAAAAGATCCACCTGAGGAGTGCCCCAATGCTAATTGATGCGATGGAAAATTATCTTGTTCAGTTGCCACTCGTGAGGATCCAGAACATGCCTGCTCAATTAATCTGCCAAAGAGTTTAGCCTCCCTGGAAGACACTGGGCTATGAGATGTATGCCCATGGAAGCTGCTAAGGACCATAGTCTCATGCTGTGTCTGCACAAAGGGTAAGAGTGAGTCCCGCCCTGCTTGTTAATGTACCACATGACTGTAGTACTGTCTGTCCTTATCAGAATAGTCCCAGGGTAGAGTAGGTCCTTGAAAGCCAACAAGGCCTTCTGCACTGCCATCAATTATTTTAAGTTTATGTGCAGATGAATCTATTGAGTGCTCCAAGTCCCCTGTATACCCCTGCCTTCCAGATGTGCCCCCATGCATAATCTGAGGCATCTGTGGTGAGAGTCTGGCTGGCAGGTGGTGAGCGGGAAGGCAGACCCTTGTTCTGAGAACAGGCTGTTGCCCACCAAAGAAACTCCATTTGTAGACAGGGAATAAGGGGAAGAATCAAATCTAAGTCCCATGTGTTGTGTTGACATCAAAGGTTCTTGAGGTACCAATGACATTTTCTCATATGCAGCCTTGCATATGGGATCATCAGGATACATGAAGCCATGAACCCCAGTGCTTGCAGGAATTGCCTTGCAGAGAGCTGGATCATGCTTGCCATGTTCTTGAAATAAGCAGACAGATCTTGTTGTTTGTCTTGAGGGAGGAATAACATCTGGGTGGCTGTATTCAGACTCTCTCCCAGGAAAACAATTTCCCTTGTAGGAACCAACTTTGACTTCTTTTCATTGAGAGTGTAACCCAAAAGAAGTGAGAATGTTCTTCACGAAGTCCAAATCCTTCTTTAACTGTTCTGGGGAGTTTGCTTGAATGAGACAGTCGTCCAGGTAAGGATAAATTTGAATGTTCCTCTGCCTGCAAAAAGCAATGGCTGGTGCCAGGGACTTTATGAAAACTCTGGGAGCAGTAGATAAGCCAAAGGGCAGCACAGAGAATTGGAGGTGTTGCTCCCCAGCCCTGAAACGAAGAAACTGCCTGGAACTTTGCCTTATTGGGATGTGCAGATAAGCCTCCTTGAGATCCAAAGTTACCAGCCATGAATCCTTGTCCAACATTGTCAGTAACTGTTGAAGAGTGAAAATCTTGAATATGGGAATCACCAGAAAAGTGTTTAGAATAGACAGATCCAGAATAGGGAGCCAGGTGTCCCCTTTTTTGAGTACCAGAAAAAGTCTTGAATAAAAACCTAGGCCTGTCTGATTTGCAGGAACTGGCTCTATAGCACCCATAGTTAGTAGAGAAGAAATTTGATTCTCTATCTCTGCCCTGAGAGCTCTGGGTATGTCTGGGTACCCTTGTAGAACAGGGAAGGTGTGAAAATAAAACTTGTAACCTTGGCTTACTATATTGAGCACCCATTTGTCTTCTGTAATGGTTGACCATACCTCTGAGAACCTGGCTAACCTTCCCCTCCAAAGGAAACCCTGGGCCCGCAGAGGTAGGCACAAGAAGGCTGGAGTCATTGAGAATGCTTGCTTTGGGAAGCTGGCTTAGAACTCCCTGATTTAGCAGAAGAAGGATGCCATTGTTTAGCCCTTTGAGGGGCAGAAGCCTGCCCTCTGGAATATCTGAAACCCCTAGGCCTAGAGCGACCCTGCTTGCCAGGATCAGGGAAAGACCAATTCTTGGAAGGATAATGCCTACTAAACTGAGGAGGCTGAACCTGAAGGAAATATTTTACAGCTTGCATAGATTTCATCTTATCCTCCAACTTTTTCAGTACCTCCTCAGCCTTGGTACCAAAAAAGTTGTCTTTGTGCAAAGGAACATTCAGCCATTTAGATTTTACAGGTTCAGAAAGAGGCTGCTCCCTTAGCCAAGCATGCCTTCTAATAATGGAACCAGTGGCTGCTGCTCTGCAAGAAGCCTCCAAGGTGTCAAAACCACAATGAAGAGAATGTTTATTAACCAGAGTGGCAAAATTTAGTAAATTTTTCTAAGTCTTTGTTCTCCGACATGGAAGGTATATCCCCAAGCTTAGCCTTAATAGCTTCCAAAGTATGCTGCTGATACTTAAGCATGTGAAAAAGACAATTCATAGATCTAATGGCAAGAGTTGCAGAGGTATAGACCTTTTTACTCCACCTGTCCAAGGCCCTAGACTCCTTATCAGAAGGTACAGGGTTTTTAGCAATAGTGGCCTTAACACCCTTGGGACCTTGAGAAATAATCTCAGGATCAGCAGTAGGATTTTTAAAAAGAAATTGATGAGAATCAGGAACCCTGTAATACCTATCTGGTTTTCTGGGAGCAGGAGGAACAGAATTAGGAGTTAAAGAATTTTCCATGAAAACATCATCCACAACTTCCAAAACAGGAGGTATAGCCAGAGGTTTATGCTTTGGCAAATTCAAAAATTCTCGGATCCTCTTTTTTGACTGAGGAAAATCCTGACTTTTACATTTAAAGTGCTCCCTAAGAGTATTCAAAGTATCCCCAAAGGAAAAATCTTCTGGAGGTGAGGCAGAAGGGATACAGTCCTCAGCATCAGAATCCTCAAAGCCAGAAAAAAGTTGAGAATTTCCTTCCTTACCAGCAGAAATACTGGAAACCTCAGAATCTGATTCAGACAAAACATCAGGAGACAATTCCCTAGCCCTCTTGGAAGGGGGGGGGGGGTGAGAGCCCTTAATAAGGGAAAGAAGATCACTAGCCATTTGTACCAACTGGGACTGAGACACAGGAGGGGAGGCTGACGCCCGCTCGTAGGTAGATTTGCGGCTGAAAGGTTTTCTAGTAATCCGGAGGGACTCGGGAGGCCTAGCAACTGCAGAAGTCTGAGCTAAGGTAGTCGGTCTGGCTCTGGTCTCATGTCGAAGAAAAGAGGTGTCAGAAGCCGGTGCCTGCATGGTGGCAACAGGCGGAGGGTTTGAAGACAAAATAGCAGCCTGCGGCATGGAGGACTCTGTAAAGGTCTCGGCAGAGGCCTGTGGCTGAAAATCTGTGGACTGTAGGGGCTGCGAAAGCACCTCACTAGCTACCACTGGGCTAACGACCAATTTCACCTGTGCATCGTCAGCAGCTTTAACCCTAGTCCTGTCGCGGTCCTTGTTCTTGCGTTTCCTAGGTATATCCAAAGTCGGGAGACCAGAAGACGCCATACTGACGAACTTAGACCGGACTCTGAAATGCTTATATAAAATCTTAGCTCTACAGCGTATGGTACGTGGGTTGAAGGAAGCACAGAGATCACAGTTAGGGACGTCGTGCTCAAGGCCCAAACAAGTTATACAATAGGAATGAAAATCACGGTGCGGAATCTGTTTTCCACAGGCAAGACAGTTATTAACTTTATCTGACATTCGTTAAAGCAAGAAAAGAGGGTCCTCAATGGGGTACTTACTGAGGGTGTCTTCAACTTGGTAGTCGGAAAGAAGGTAAATGGCCGACCGGCACTAGAGTGAATTGCATCTGCTTTGGGCTCCGGGCAAGAAAGACTGAGGAAATGGCATCAGCTGCCTCCCTTTATATCTGACGTTTACAACCGACGGCAGCCAACATCATATACCGAGGACTCTGGTGTTCGGGCCGACTGAGGGCTACCAGGAGCTGGATAACCCATATGTTAGGACTGCAACAGTGAATACACAAAGAACATCAGACTGGATAGGTTGTAGTCCAGTAGGAGCTGTTCATGCAGCCACTGCATAGGGAACAAGCAAGACACATTAACAACCTGTGTGTGTGTGGGGGGGGGTGTCCATCTATAATGGACATAAGGAATAGGCAGGACAGGTTGAAATTCCATAGTGGGAGAGTTGAATCCCACCAGGGCACAAGGAACAGGTATATTAAGTCACAGTCCTGCCTTGTCAGCATCTATATACTGTTGTAGATGCATACAGAGAAGTACAGGCTACACGAGACACACACCGCACACATGATGCTACTGGTACGGGCACACAGGACAACATACATAGTTCACATGTCCACAGCTGCCACACCATGGCACAGTGTCAGACATAGACAGTCCCGCATATCCATAATAATAATACATGTGTACTCACAGACATATATGACTTGTCATCCTAAAGAATGGTGTCTGGAGAAGTTCACCATACATGAGAGTAAGGTGCTACTATAGGCCCTATGTACACATGGCAGTCATATCCTGGATAAGGGTAAAGTGGACAAGGCCTTCTGGGACAAGGTTTGGGAGAGACTGGTGCAGGATGTCAGCACAGTGGGTGATCACAATAGGCGGCTGGTACAAGTGCACAGCAGGGTCACAGACATGATCCTATATTTCGTGACCAAGGATCTGGAAATATCCATGGACAGGGTGGTAGACACTGAGGGATTCCTCATACCCAGTCAAGGATTAGATCTGTGAGTAAGGCCAATAAAGACTGCCTGAGTTTCTACAGAAGATGTCTCAAATGAGTTATGCCACGTGCCATTCTTTTATGGCAATGCATAGCAGTGCAATTCTGCCTGGTTTACTCAGGCATGCCCATCTGCATTAATGTCACCAAGGGGCATCTCACCTGCACCACAAGTTACAACTACATATCTATACAAGACGCACCAGGTGACTAGCCATTCCCATATGACAATGCTTAGCACCTCTCCCGGCCTTATGGAGACATACACATTTGCATTTCTATCATCCAGGTACATCAGGGCTTCAGTGGAGATAACCTGCAGCGAAGGTATACATGTGCCCATGTGTATATTCCAGGCATGCAGCTGTCTGTGTTCTCCATGGTGGTGGAGGTTATTCACATGTACCAGCTTTCACAGTGCTACATTACCTGTACGCATTCACAGATTCCACAAAGAGAGGATCCAGCTCAACAAGCTGGCACATGCCTGGTGTCAGCATGTCTCTAAAGACTGATGATGGTAACTCAATGCACCTGGCACAGTCAAGGACATAGCAACATTGTCAGCAATGCTAACAGGGGAGGGCACACTTCCCCCTCTTACACCTGAGGGGATTGTGGAGGTCCAAAATAAACTCCTGGCATCACATGTATTTAAGACAGAATGCCCCATCTGTGTCAGCCCAGCTCTGGATACACAATTAGCACCACTGCAGGCAGCATCAGAAGACTGTAAACCTCTGAGTTGCACATGGAAGTCATTTGGGAGAGGGACACAGCTCAGTGCCATGATGTGAGAATGATGCCTGACCAGGGTATTACCTTTGGCATCAATTACCAGATGAACATGGCTGAGATAAAGCGGACAATCAGCAATCAGACTATGTTAGAGTAGTTCAGTGTGATGTGTGGTCTGTGTTAAGACCTTCAATCACCTTAGGGACTATGGGACATTATGCACCACAGGCAGAGTGACAGTGCAAACAGGGACTTGGTGCAAACATGCTTATTGAGGGCAGTGGCAGCCCATTTGGCTGCAATTAGTGAGTTTCATCACTGTGTATTGCCAGCTCCCATGGTCATGGGAGGGGATGGTTTTACAGTGCATGAGTGCACAGCATGTTAACACAGATGGTACATAACATTTTTGAGATGGTCACATTGTCCATGTTGGCTTTCATGCTTGGTCACTGATGCCCCCTTGTCAGTGGCCAATGCTCTGCCAGTTTGATTTTGACTTCCATCTCTGGCCATGGATGCCACCTAGTTGTGCCTGATGCTCATCTGGCTCCATTGTCAGCACACCAAACTAGGCAATCCACTATGGGTCCCACAGATCAATGGTAGCTCACTCTCCTGCATAACATCTACCCATGACCAAACACGACATAGTAGATATTATCAGTCTACTATAACTACACAGCAGAGGGCCACAGCAACATTCCTGCACATGCAACCAACATGGTATGCTGTCCCCTTGAACATCTGCCTCCGGAAATGATACTATAGGGCAGTGATGGTGAACCTTTTGGGTTTGGCGTGTCAAAAATTTGGAAAATGCCTAACTTGACTCTGCTTGCGTGCAACTCCCCCCAAACAAAATAAATAAATAAATAAATAAAAATAAATAAAACAGCATAGCTCTCAATACATCAGGGATAAATCACAACAAAATCAGGGATAAATGTAGAAATAAGGGACATGGACAGTTTAAAACTACAAGTACTATTAATTTGAAACACTGTTAGAAGAAAAAGGAAGGTGAATTAATATACATTTCTGAAGTAAAATTAGTCTATAAATCTAATTATTCTCATTCTCCCTTTTGGCTGTTCCTGTTAGGGATCGTCACAGCAGATTATCTGTTCCCATTTCTTCCTGTCCTCTGCATCTTGCTCTTTCACACCAACCACCTGCATGTCCTCTCTTACCACATCCAAAAACCTTATCTTAGGCCTTCCTCTTTTCCTCTTACCTGGCAGCTCCATTCTTATAGGTTCATAGGTTTATACTAGGCTATCTGACCTAAGGCATTTATAAGCCTAGCCCAAATTTTTGTGGCTTACGCCACCCCTTATATGAAAAAATACTGTGCCCATTAGTTTGTTGTGCCTCTGTCCAGCAGTGACACAGAGATGATTCCCGGGATAAACCTACGATCTCCCATCCACAGGTCAAGATTTCTCTTGAACAGAGCCAGCGAGGTGCTCTGCCTCACATGGATCGGGATTTTATTCCACAGCATAGGGAGTCTCTGAGTGATAAATCTATCCCTCCAGCACGTCCTATTTATATCCGTGCTAAGGTTTAAGTCGCTTGCTCTAGTGGTTTTGGTGGATTTGGATTTTTTGAGGTGGAGCATGTCCATTAATTCCGGGTTGGACATGGCCTTGTATGTCAGGCACATGTCACCTCTGAGCAGACTGTATGCAACTGAATAGAGCTGGAGTTTCTTCAATCTGGCAGCATATGACAGATTTTGGAGTCCCTTTATCCTTTTGGTGAGGAACTTTTGGGGTCTCTCCAATTGCTGCAGATGTCGGGTGAGATACATCCCGAATGGGGCATTGTACTCGATCATTGGTCTGATAAGTGAAGAGTACAGGGGAACAATGACCTCACTAGATCTGGATGTGAATCCCTTCATGATCAGGTGGGTATTGTAGAAAGTCTTTCTAACCACTTTAGCAACGTGAGTGTCAAAAGAAAGGCCACTGTCAACCTGGGTCCCCAGGTCCCGGATAACCTCTTCTGTGCTTAGTGGATTGCCACCTATATGGTAGCTTGGGGTTACCTTGTTTTTTCCGAAGGATATGACTATACATTTTTTGGCATTTAACTTCAGGCCATGGCTCTGGCACCAGCTATCTGTTTCCGTGAGTCCCTTCTGAAGGATATCCGTGTCCGATGCACTTTCCACTATGGCGCCCAGTTTGCAGTCATCTGCAAACTTTGTCAGCCAAAGTCCTCCCATGTTGGCCTGTACTTCTGAGAAGTAGATGCTGAACAATAGGGGGCCAAGGACCGAGCCCTGTGGGACACCACTTGTGACCGGCTTGGAGTGTGACATAGCGCCAGCAACTCTAACCCTGTGGGTTCTGTCCTTAAGCCAGTTTGCAACCTTTTCCCTATATACCCAGCATCCCTCCTCAGCACATGTCCAAACCAATGCAATCTCGCCTCTCTGGCTTTGCCTCCAAATCATCCAACCTGAGCTGACTCTCTAATATACTGATTCCTAATCCTGTCCATCCTCGTCACACCCAGTTCAAATGTTAACATCTTTAACTCTGCCACGTCCAGCTCTGACTCTTGCCTTTTTGTCAATGCCACCGTCTCCAACCCATATAACATAGCTGGTCTCACTACTTATTGCTAAGTTTAAAAAGTTGCCAGTTTTAGGAGGGATTAAGAGGGACAGTTGAGAGAAATGTAAAACAACAGACTCCTAGAAATGCAGACTACTTGTTCTTTGCAGAAGTGTAACCATGAAGAGAAAACTATGTCAGCACTGCCCTTTGCAGATTCTATCGAGAAAGTATACCAAAATAGTCTTTGAGCTTAATAACTTCCTTACCTCTGCAGCAGTGTTGCTGAACTAGTTCCTGGCACAAAATAATTCAATGCACTTCACACAAGAAACCATGTCCAATTTATAATGATTAATAAAGGTATACACTGCCTTACTCTCCTTTACTAACACTATCCTTCAGCATAAAAACAATGGCTATCTCTCCTCTACTACTTTCCTAGACCTATCTAAAGCATTTGACATCATCCCACACAAACAACTTATCTCTGTCCTCAGTAACCTATCCTTCTCACAATCAGTCACCAACTGGTTTCAGAGTTACCTGTCTGACCGCCAACAATCCGTTGTATGGCAGAATGACATATCTCCCCAACTACCTGTCTCCATAGGGGTTCGCCAAGGATCCATCCTTGGACCCCTATTCTTCTCTGTTTTCACAAATAATCTAGCCTCTGCCACCACACATGGCACACTCATACAATACGCAGATGACTCGACCATCATCTGCTCAGCCCAGTCCCTACCCAAACTGCAAAAAGTCACACAGGAAGCCTTTTCCTCTGTTGAAACTTGGTTATCCGATGCCCAATTAATACTCAACCCAAACAAAACTAAACTACTCATCTTCCAACCCACCAAACATACACAAAACAACACTCACTTTAACATCATAGCAAAAGACAACACCACTATATACCCAACTGAACACACCAAATTGCTAGGAGTGGAAATAGACAATAAACAAAAATTTACATTCACATATCCATGACCATAAAAAAAGTCCACAAAAAACTACGAGCGTTATACAGAAATAAGCATCTTCTCACCAAAGCAGCAAAGATTTCAATAGCAAATTCCCACCTTATCTCCACCCTACTTTATGCCTCTCCAGTATATGCCAACCTAAGGCAATGCGATCTAAACAAGCTAGAGACCTGCTACAACAAAATTGCCAAATTCACCACAGGGGCATCCTACCGTAGTCACCACCATCTCTCACTTGCTGAACTGGGCTGGCTTGAACTCCCTCACCTCCTCCAATGGTATCAACTCTCACTCGCCCACAAACTAGTAAACCATCCACTAAATGTCCCACCCCTCCAGAATCTACTCCAACCCTATCACACCACCAGACCACTAAGATCCAGCAACAAAAATCACTTGCAGATCACTAAAGCCAATAACTCTGCTGGTGAAGCACTATTCTCTTGCACCATAGCCAAATTATGGAACTCCCTCCCACCCACAATTACCTCCGTACCATCATTCACCCACTTCAAAACTTTACTAAAAGCGCACCTAAAACATGCTGGCTATGCCCTTGCAACTCCCACTCTAATATCACCCACCCCATCCAACCACTACCTTTCTTTCCACTCCACTAACTACCTTGATTATAGCAAGCTCAGATGCTCTTAAGCCTAGTACTTATACAGCAGGAACTTCTTATTTTAACATTTGTTAATGTCTGTTATGTACTTCACAGATAAAGATTCTAGTTGTCTACTGATGTACTATGTTCTTCATTTGTAAATTTGTTGTAAGTAATTGCTATGTAAATTGTTAATCGCTATGTAATTCAATGTAACTACTGTCTGTTTATTTTAACTGTGGAGCTTTTCTCCCCGGGCCTCCACTGAAAATGGACCTACATCCAGTCAGACACTCCTGGTCAACAAATATAAAATAAATAAATAAATACTGAAGGCCAAGTAGCAGCTTCAAGGAACTGGTGTCCAACCCCTTGAAAAAAGCATCAGTAGACTTAAAAGCCCCAATGGAGTAAGCTGTAAAGGAAGTAGACAGACATCTGCCATGAAAAGAATAATAAAAGGAAATGGCCTTAGACAGCCAAGAGGAGATGGTTTGCTTGGAAACAGCCAAACCCAATGTCCTGGGATGGAAAGAAACAAAAAGCTGGTCAGACTTACGAACAGCCTTAGCTTTATCTTAATAACACCTGAGTTGTCTGTACAAATACAAGGTATGTAGAGCCTTCTCTCTAGCAGACTGAGAACAAGGGGAAAAAAAAGAAGTGAGTTGTACTGTCTGATTCAAAGATAACTCATTAACCAACACAGGCATAAAAGAAAGATTAGCATGAAGGGACACCTTGTCCCTGTGGAAAAAAAAAATAGGGATGGTCATAAGGGCCTAAAGCTCAGAAACCCTCCAAGCAGAAGTAAGAACAAGTAAATAAGACAGTCTTCCAGGTACATATTTGCAGAGAGAAGCTGAACCTGCAGGCTCAAAAGGAGCTTGGGTCATTTTTTTTCTAAAACAAAATTAAGGTCCCATGGAGGAGGAATGGGCTTTTTTGGGTGTCTAGGATGCAGGACACCTTTAAGAAACTGTTTGACCTCAAAACAAGAAGCCAAAAAAGGACTGAAGGACAGACAGACAGAAATAGCTGACAAACGGGCCTTTACAGAAGAATAGGCAAAGCCAGACGGAAGCAACTCACACAAATAGGACAGAACCAAAGGGATGCCCACTGAAAAGGGGTCCTGGTTATGAGCATGGCATCAGATAGAAAATCTTTTTCATTTGGACATATACAATTTTCTGGTTGCAAGTTTTCTTGCCTCCTGTAAAACAGTGAGCACATCCTCAGAAAAGAGGGTGCCTAAAAGGAATCAAAACCCTATCACCAACATTGTCAGTTGAAGAGCTGACAAGTGAGAATGGAAGAGTGACCCCTTGTCCTGTGTGAGGAGGCCCAACTGTTAAGGTAACTTGTGGTGATTGCCCCTGGCCAGATGAATTAAAAGGGTGAATTCAGTGCTGTCTTGGCCAAAAGGGTCACTAGCAAAATTTTTGGGGAGTTCAGCTGAATCTTCTGCAGGGCTCTTGAAGAAGGACAAGGGGAGGGAAGACAAAGAGAAGAATCCTCTTCCAAGAAAAATAAGGACACACATCTTCCATGCCAGATGGCAATGCACTCCTGAGCAGAAAAGAGGGAGATGTCTGTTCAGAGGGGAAGCAAAAAAGTCTACCTGAGGAATACCCCACCAATGGACTATGTTAAGAAAAGCATTCTGTGAAACATCCATTTGTAAGTCTGTGTTTTGGATCTGCTCAAAGTGTCTGCCACTAGATTGTGCTCCAACAGAATATACACTGCCTGAAGAGTTAACTGATAACTGAGAGCCAGATCCCAGGCCTGAACAGCCAGCCTGCAGAGAAGGTAAGACTTTGCCCCCCCCCCTGCTTGCTGACATACCACATCATTGTGGTGCTGTCAGTGTAAACCTTCAGGGGGCCTGGAGAGAACATGGGGAGAAAAGCCTGAAGGGTTACAATCAGGGCTCTCATCTCTTTGATGTTGATATTGTCTGACTTCTGGGGGGGCAAATATCTTGAACGTTCAGGTGACTACAGAAAGCCCCAACCCCATGCCTGAAGTGTTGGTGAACAGTTCTTGAAAAGGAACCAAAGGGTGAAAAGGCAGGCCTGGGTTGAGGGTAAGCTGCTGAATCCACCACTCAAATTCCCACTTCAGACAAGGAAGAAGAGGCACTTTGAAATCTAGAGGACGGCAATGCTGAAGCCAAATTGACAAAGTACCACTGAAGCTTCTGTAAGTGCAGTCTAGCAAGGAGGAGCACTGGAATAGAAGAGGCCATAAATACCTGGGTTCAAATAAACTCTCTGGCTGGAATAGCAAGCAGAAAAAGAAGAGGCACAGGCAAATGATACAAGGGGCTTGAAGCAACAGGTCATCTAGATAAGAAAAAAATCTGAATATCTTGGAGCTTGCAGAAGGCAAACACAGGAGCTAGACATTTTATGAATACCCTTGGGGCAGTAGGGATGACAAAAGGCAAACCAGAGAACTGAAAATGAGAGGAAGAAATGGAGAATCATAAAGAGTTCCTGAAAAGAGGGTGAATAGGAATATGAAGGTATTATCCCAGAAAAGCCTGGGATATTAAAAGAGGAAACAGGCTTTGAAGAGCAAGCATCCAAAAAGAAGGAACCTTGAGAAAGGTGTTGAGCAAGGAGATATCCAGAATAGGTCTCAAAATATCCTTCTTTTGAGGGGCCAGGAACATCCTGGAGTAAAATCCCGTTCCTACTTGGGAAGGAGGGACAGGTTGAATGGGAAGAAGGGACAGGTTGATTAGTTCACTGGTCCACCAGGGACCCAAGGACCTCTGAGAAATGAGGAAGTTGCCCCAGAGGAGGTAGGGGAATTCCTAAAAAAGGATGGAGAGGCTTCCACACCAAGAAGTAACTCTGATGGATGACAGATAGAACCCAAGAATCCAAGGTGATGAGATGCCAGTTTGGAGAATAGAGGGAGACCCAAAAGACAAGGGAACCTGGATGAGGGTTGGGGGGGGGAGATGTCAAAAAGTAGACTTGTCAGACAAAGGAGGCTTCTGGGCCACAGAAGCCTGATAGGACTTAGCAGAAGGAGCTTGCCTACCATTCTTCCTGCCTTTAGTGGTCTTACAAGGCTACCTGTGAAAAAAAAGCAGACATAGTATGATAATTCCTCTGGAACTTAGGAACAAGAGAGAGAAAAATATGTTTAAGGTCCTGCAAAGCCTTATCTTTTTCTTGAAGAGATTTAAACATATCAGATGCAGTAGTCCCAAAGAGATTTTTATTATCCAAAGCAGCATCCAGCAACTTGGTCTTAATACCTTCAGGTAATGACTGCAGATGAAGCTAAGAATAATGCCTCGTGACAGACTCAAAGGCAGCAGCTCTGAAAGAGGCAACAGCAGCTTCATAGCTACACCTGACAGAGTGACAAGCCGAGAGACAGAACCCAAAATAGAAAGAGCAGAAGATTTTACCACAGAATTATGGAGGCCAGAAAGAACTTGAAAAGCCTGAGAAATCAAGGCCACGGTATATCTGGTCATGTGGGTCTGGTAATTGGTGGGCTAAAAGGCCTAAGTAGAAGCAGTATAAATCTTACCAATTCTCTCCGAGGCAGAACCTTGGAAGAGGGCAGAAATGTAGAATGCTTGCCAGAGGAGACTGATACCACATCAGGGTCAGCAGAAGGAGACTTACAAAAAGACATGGGTTAAGTGTTGTACTAAAGTGCAGGTGGTCCTGGTTTCTAATCCAGGGAATGCATATTTGCAACAACATTGGGTACTCTTTTCAGTCATAGTCTAAGCACTGGCTTTGTCCCAGCTGAATGGAAAAAGGCCACTGTTATCCCCTTGCACAAAAGTGGTGCCTCCACTGACCCTGAGAACTATAGACATAGCCTGACTAGCCTTATCTGCAAGGCCATGGGGTGTATCAACAAAGATATAGGCAATCTCCAAACACTTGACCCTACTTAATTTGGATTTGTCAAAAGGAGATCATGCTTAATAAACTGGTAGATGTCTTTGAGACAGTCACCAAAGCTCTTGATAAAGGGAAATATTTGCATACAGCCTAGCTAGACTTAGTCAAGGCTTTTGACACTATCCCCCACTCTGGCATCATTGACAAACTCAACCACCTAGGTATCAATCCTTATATAATTAGATGGTTCACTAACTGGCTCACTGATGGAACCCATGTAATCAAAATAGGGGAATCCACCTCCAAAAGCAGACCTGTAATCAGTGGTATTCCACAGGGATTCAGTCCTAGGACCTCTACTGTTTGGAATCTATTTCTCCCAAGTACAAGCTAAAACTAAAGGTCTGTGGCTAACAAAGTCTGCTGATGACTGCAAATTGGGAGCGGTCACAGAATCTCCAAATGATGTCAACATCCTACAAGGGGTCTTACACATACAAACTGTTGGTGCCAAAGTCATGGCCTTAAACTCAATGCAAAAAAATATGTTATCATCCCTTTTGGTAAGAGCAATGTTCCTGCTACCTACCACATCAGTAACAACACCCTAAATACACACTCAGTGGTGACAGACCTGGGAACACTGGTTGACAGCAACCTTACCTTTGACCACCATGTCTCCACAGTGGTAACAAAGGCATTCTATAGTGCTCATCTCATAAGTAAGGGCAGTGCCTCCAGAAAAAAATAAGTTATAACCTCCCTGTACTCTTCCCTCATCAGGCTAATAACGGAGTACAATGCCCCTTTTTGTATGTACCTTTGCAAGCACCTGCAGCAACTGGAGAAACCACAACTGCTCCTCACATTCAAGGTCTTCAGCATCTATCCTATGAGGATTGTCTGAAATTACTGTCACTTTATCCTGCTTCATACAGACTGCTCAGAGGCGATCTCTGCCTTGCATATAAGGCAATCTTTGGGCTGCTTTACTGGAAATGTTGTATATCCGTTAAGTCAAATGGTACACAAGCATTAACCTGGTATGTGACATTAATAGAACCAGCTTGAGGGACAGATTTGTCTGCAAGAGGTTACCACACCTTTGGTACAGACTCTAGCTTCATGTCAAGCACAGCACCTCATTGGCCCTCTTCAAAGACAATCTGGACGATTGGATGGGTAACTGTAAATTCACCCCGGGAGTTCTACCTGTGTCTCTCTTGGACAAGGGTGACAGGTGTTGATCATGGAAATAAGGGTAAAACATGGCTAGGCTTGAAAGGGCCCTAGGGTCATTAGCCTAGTAACTTTCTATGATCCTATGATAAGAACTGACAGTCCTCAGGAACCTTATAGAATCTGTCAGGTTTCTTTAGAGCAGGAGGCTGAAAATCAGGAGACTTTGAAGCAGATATGGAGGTGTTTAACAAAGCAGCCAAACACAGGAGGTACTGTAGAAGGTTATGTGCAGTAGGTCATAATACCTTTTCTGGACATCAGACACCTGAGAAGGATCCCACTTAAAGTATTCCATTATTCTAGCTATAGTGTCTCCAAAAGACATGTCCACAAAAGGAGACTCAGGATGAACAGACTTTTCTTCATCGGAACCATAAACCAAAAGTAAAAGCATTTAGGAAGACTAAGACAAGGGCCCACTGTACGACCATGAATCCTCATCTGAGTCCATTTAAAAGGAGTAGAAGTCCAAGGGGAAGTAGGCATAGAAACCTCTTGGGGAGGCTTCAGGGCCATTAAGGCATTAAACAGGCCCCGAGTAAACTCCTCATATTCCATTTGAGGATTATTAGGGTATACAGAAGTATACTTAGTGTTCTGCCTTTTCTTGGTGGTAACATCAGCCCTAACAAATAGTGAGCATTCCGACCCTTGGTGAGATTCAAAAATATTACCTGTAACTTCTTCCCTGACCAAAATCTGCAGAATCCCTCTAGGGCCTTCCAAGATGATCTACTGTGGTTTCACCTCAAAGTACAGTTGTGTACACTTACCATAAATGTAGATTTTCGAGTGTCTTCACTGTTGCAGTCATGACTGTAGGGTTCTCCCCTGCTGGCAGGCAGTCCTTGGTCGGCCAGAATCCCAAAGTCTGGGTCCGGCGTTGGCTGTTCAGCCATGCTCCCTGATGTCAGAGCGCCAGGAGTACAAAGCTGACAGCTGAAGCCATGTTCTCCAGTTTTTCTTGCCCCAGATGTCAGTAGTTCCAAAATGAGAAAGGTCCCATACCCTTTGCAAATACACCTCAGAAGAAGGGTGAAAAAGGGAACCACACAAAAGAAAAGAGGGGACAGGAGAGAGGGAAACCCAGACTGCAACAGTAAAGACACTCAAACATCTACATTTATGGTAAGTGTATACAACTGTACTATGTACATCATGTTTCACTGTTGCAGTCATGACTGTAGGGTAGAATCCCAAAGCAGAAAGAAAGGGAGGTGGTCATAAAATAGAGGGGGTGGCTATAAGACCCTGCAAGACTGCGGAAGCAAAGCCAGCCCTAGACTTAGAGTAGAGAGGTAGATTGTAGTGCTTGGAAAAAGTATGCACTGAACTCCAAGTTGCAGCTTCCAAAATGTCTTTGGTAGGAACGCCCCTGAGGAAGGCAGCTGAAGTGGCAGCAGCTCTGGTAGAGTGAGTCCTTATACTCCCTGGGATTTGCTTTCCATGGTGTGAATAGCAAAATCTCATTCTATGAGCAATCCATTTAGAAATGGTCTGTTTTGAAATGGCTTTACCTTGGGAACTTGAAGCATAAGAAACAAACAATTGCTCTGATTTCCTGATGTCCTTGGTTCTGTCCAGGTAAAAATGTAGTTGTCTGTGTACGTCCAAGGAATGTAAGATCCTTTCCCCTTTATTTTGAGGAGTGGGGAAAAAAGTAGGCAAGTGAATAGTTTGATTTAAAGCCACTTTGGAAACCACCTTAGGCATGAAAGTAGGATTAGTCCTTAAAGACACCCTGTCTTGATGAAAAATAATATAAGGTTCTACAGCCATAAGAGCTTGCAACTCTGAAACTCTCCTGGCAGAGGTCAGGGCTAACAGGATGGCTGTCTTCCAAGATAAAAACTTGATGTCAGATGTGGCAGCAGGCTCAAAAGGAGGTAAGGTGAGCTTTTCCAAAACATAGTTGAGATCCCAAGCAGGAATGGGAGGAGATCTAGGTTAAGTTCTTAGCTCCTCTGAGAAACTGTCTCATGAGCTGGTGGGAAAAGATTGGAGGGTCTGTATTATAATGAGCAGAAATAGCAGAGGCATGAATCTTTATGGAAGAGAAAGAGAGACCCTTATGTAAGAGGTCTGTCAGGTAAAGTAAAATCTGAGGAATGTTAGGAATAAGAGGATCAGAATCCTGAGCCTGCATCCAGGAACAAAATCTTTTCCATTGTCCTGCATAAGATTTTCTAGTGCTAGGACGTCTGGCTTCTAAAATGACATACATAACCTGCTTGGGTAGGAGAGAATGAATCAAAGACCCTGGATTAACCAGGCCGACAGGCTGAGAGTTTTGACATGGGAGTGTAGAACCTGACCCTGGTGTTGGGACAGAAGGTTCGGAGTCTGTGGTAAAACCCAAGGGAGCTCCAGACAAAGGTTTTTCAGTGTTGGGTACCAAAACTGTCGAGGCCAATTTGGGGCCAGCAAGATTATCATCTTGGGCTTGTCCTGTTTGATCTTTAATAATACTCGAGGAAGAAGAGGAAGAGGCGGAAAGGCATATCCTGAGAGGTTTCTCCAAATGAATGATAGTGCATCCACTTTCCAAGCTTTTTCGTGGAAAGTCCTGGTGCAAAAAATCTGTAGTTGATGATTGAGGTGGGATGCAAAGAGGTCTATGTGAGGACATCCCCAGACTGCAGTAATCATCTTGAATATTTCGGTGTCCAGCATCCATTCGTGTGGGTCCGAAAGATTTCTGCTTAGACTGTCTGCCAGGAAGTGTTGCTTCCCTGGTAGAAAGTGTGCTTGAAGGTCCAGATTGCAAGTTAGAGCTATGTTCCAAAGATCCATGGCTAGTCTGCAAAGGGGATAGGAATGAGATCCCCCTTGCTTATGTACCACATAACTGTGGTGTTGTCTGTCCGTATCAGTAGTTGTCCTGGTTGTAGCAGATTTCTGAAGGCCAATAGAGCTTTCTGTATGGCTAACATTTCCTTTAAATTGATATGCAGGTGCTTCTGATCCTTTGTCCAAAGACCCTGCAGACAGTTGCCCTGAGCTCCCCATGCATAAACTGAGGCGTCCGTGGTCAGTATCTGAGTGGCCGGCGGCAGACAGAAGGGTTTTCCTTTGTTCAGAGTACATGCCTTGGACCACCAAAGGAATTCCTTTTGGAGACAAGGTAGGACGGAGATCAGTATGTCTAAACTGTGGCAATGCTGAAACCATACACTTTTTAGGTACCACTGTATTTTCCTCATATGTAGTCTGGCATATGGTACGAGAAGGATGCAGGAGGCCATGTAACCCAAAGCCTGCAGGAATCTTCTTGCAGATAGCTGAGTTAACGTTGCCAAGGTTTTGAAAGTTGAGGCCAGCTGTAATTGTTTTTCGTATGTCAGAAATGCCATCTGGGTTGTTGTGTTTAGAGAAGCGCCCAGAAAAATTATCTGTTGTGAGGGTGTCAAATTTGACTTTGTTATGTTTACAGTGAACCCAGGGAACTTGAGAAGATTCTGAACAAACTCTAGATGCTGAAGTAAGACATCCTTGCTGTCTGCCTGAATAAGACAGTCATCCAGATAAGGGTAAATGTGAATTCCCTTGAGTCTGCAATAAGCTACTACTGGAGCCAGGCATTTGGTAAAGACCCTGGGCGCAGTAGATAATCCAAAGGGCAGTGCAGAGAATTGATAGTGCCTCGATCTGGCCTTGAACCTGAGGTATTTTCTGCGTTCCTGCCTGATGGGAATGTGTAAATATTCCTTCTTTAAATCCAAAGTCACCATCCATGCATTTTTGGTCAGCATTGGTAGTTGCTGCTGTAGAGTAAGCATCTTGAATTTTGGTATCTCTAGAAAAGTGTTCAAGACTGACAGATCCAGAATGGGTCTCCATGAATTTTGCTTCCTGGGGACTAGAAAGAGCCTTGAGTAAAAACCTTGTCCCATTTCTGAAAGTGGAACTAGTTCTATGGCTTTCATAGCCAAGAGAGCTTCCACATGGTTTAAGGCCTCTGACCATTGATGTTTTGGAAGATCTGGCCATCCGCTTGGCCTTGGTAGGGTATGAAAATGGAATTTGTAACCTCTTGAAACTACATCCAGAACCCACTTGTCTTGGGTTATATGAGTCCAATTTAGATGAAAAAGAGAAAGTTTTCCTCCGAGAGGGGCTTCCAGGCAAGAAGTTCCTGCAGCCCAACAGAGGGAGTCATTGAGTCTGTTTCCTATGAGTTTGCGACCTGTCCTGTCCTCCCCTAGGGGTGGAAGCAGTCCACTGTCTTGGTCTATAAGAGGCTTGCGTTTGAGGCCTTCCTCTGGAGCATCTGTATCTACCCCTCTGAGGCCTGTCTGAATTGGGAAAGGACCAATTTTTTGTAGGCCAGTTCCTACTAAATCTGGGTGGCTGTACTTGTAAGAAATCTTTAACTGTTTGCATGGATTTTGCCTTGTCCTCCATCTTTTCAATCACCTCTTCAGCCTTAGATCCAAACAAAACATTATGCTGAACAGGAGCATCCAATAATTTAGCCTTTACTTGATCTGGCAAATTTTGTTCCTTTAACCAAGCATGCCTTCCAATTACTGTGCCAGAGGCAGCAGCCCTACAAGAAGCCTCTAAGGCATCAAATCCACAGTGTAAACCATGCTTCCCAACTTGTTCAGTGGCATGCATTAAGTCATGTTACTCCTTATCATCTGCACAGGCGGAAATGGAAGTTAGCTTCTGTTTTAGAACAGACAGGAGAAATTGCTGGTATTTCAGCATATGAAACTGACAGTTTAAAGCCCTGATAGATAAAGTAGCAGAAGTGTACACTTTTTTGCTCCATCTTTCTAAAGATCTGGAATCCTTCTCAGTGGGAATGGGGTTTTTAGCAGAAGCGGCCTTTACGCCCTTAGGACCCTGAGAAATGGTTTCAGGGTCAGCAGTAGGGCTCTTGTATAAAAACTGGTGTGAATCAGGAACCCTATAGTGTCTGTCTGGCTTAACAGGAGCTGGAGGAAAAGAATCAGGAGTTAAGTTAGCCTCCGAAAAAGCATCATCCACAATATCTAAAATAGGAGGAATAGCCAGGGGTCTATGCTGGGGAAGAAGAAGAAAATCCCTTAGTCTCTTCTTAGATTCTGAATACTCCTGTCCTTCCCAGTGGAAATGTTCCCTCATTTCATGCAAAGTTTCCCCAAAAGAGAAATCCTCAGGGGGAGAAGCTGACGGAATGGATTCCTCAGCATCAGAATCCTCATAAGGAGGGAAAGAATATTCCTGGTCAGAAGAAGAAACTGAAGAAACAGAATCCTGATCAGAGGAGTCATAATAAACTTCCTGCCTTGGCCTTTTATCTGGAGGGGGATGTGAACCCCTACTCATAGTAAGTAAGTCCTCCACCATCTTAAGTAATTGTTTCTGAGACTTGGGAGCCGGATCAGAAGAGGCCTGGGCAGCAGTCTTTGATTTGGAAGGAGTCTTTGCCTTTGTCTTTGGCTTTGCCTTTATTAGAAGCTGAGTAGGCCTGAACACCCCTTTGGAAGCCGGTACCTGCACAGCGGCTCCAGACCCATCCAAAGGAGCATTGTCCGAAGGTCCTGCAACAGAAATATTCAAAGGCCTAGTTGGCTCCTCGTGGGAGTCCGTTTCGGCTATCAGTTCCGAAATGGCCGATGACAGGGGCTGCAAAAGCACCTCACTGACGACGGCTGAACCCGAAGCTGGCTCTGCTTGTGCGATATCGTCTGATTTGGACCTCGGAGGCCTGTCTTTGTCCTTGCGTCGTTTGTGAACTCCGGTAGCCGGAACCGTATCCGACGACATTTTGTAATTAAAACGCCTACCGAAGTAATGAAATGCAAAATCGTAACTTTGTTTAATAGTAAGTTGATTGAATCTAGCACAAAACCGACAACTAGCTACGTCGTGGTCAGGGCCTAAGCACGGAATACAGTAAGAATGAAAATCCTTATGAGGTATTTGCTTCCCACATGAAATACAATTATTAACTTTTTCTGACATTGGACTGGAGCAAGAAAAAAGTTTCCCCAACTGGGTACTTAGCTTTGAGTAGGAGAAGAAAGTCTTCGGACTGAAGTTTGTTTAGAAAAGGAGTCAGCCAACCGGCACTTGCGAACTGCTATCACTGCACGGCAAGAAAGACTGGAGAACATAGCGTCGGCTGTCAGCTTTGTACTCCTGGCACTCTGACGTCAGGGAACATGGCTGAACAGCCGACG
Source organism: Protopterus annectens (assembly GCF_019279795.1). NCBI lineage: Eukaryota > Metazoa > Chordata > Ceratodontiformes > Protopteridae > Protopterus > Protopterus annectens. The sequence goes on along the minus strand of NC_056743.1, from coordinate 1,535,092,902 downwards.
CCGGACCCAGACTTTGGGATTCTGGCCGACCGAGGACTGCCTGCCAGCAGGGGAGAACCCTACAGTCATGACTGCAACAGTGAAACACGATGAACATCGTCCACAGCAGATGCCTCCAAAGCCTCAGAGGAAGTGTGAAAGAAAGGATCCATGCCAGCCTCTGATGGGGTTGCAGCAGAGGAATCTGAAGTAGACACTGGAAGGTCTACAGAGCTATCACTACCTTCTACAGAAACATCTGGAGAAGGCTGGACAATCAAAGAATCTAGCTGAGATATCTTGACTTTCTTCTTACTTAACAGTACCTCAGGGTTAGATGATTCCACAATGCTACCCTGGGCTAATAGTTTAAGCTTCTGGTTCAAGAGATAGATGGCCAGGGAAGACAATTGGCTTCTAACAGTCTCAGGCACAAACACTGTACAAATGCTACAGGATGTATGGTCGTGGGAAGCGCCCAAATAAAAAAAAAAAAAAAAATGTTCGTGATAATCCTTATGGGGAATCTGCCTCCCACACTGACATTTTCTCTTCTTGGATTACATGAACTCTAGGTAACCAAAAGAGAACAAGACCAAAAGAAAAATGAAAAAGACACCCAACAGGGCACTTATCTGATGGCTAGATATTCAGCATAGCAAAAGGTCGTTCAAATCAGTGAGCAATGATGGCATTCAGACTGTAGGCAAAAAAGTTCTGGATAACTGCACCTGTACATCATCTTTATGCCTTATGTCCTGAACAGGAAGCATATGTTGTGGTACGGCACATACAAGTTCTAAAGGCTTTGGTATACTGGACAGACATTGGACTATCTTTGGTAGTAGATTCCTACTATGTGGAATACTGCAACAGTAATATAGATGGACATTCTATATTATGTGAATCATATCTGATTGACCCAAACCTTACCCTGGGATTTAGAAAGGATTACTGTGAGTGGTAAGCCCTATGACAAGCATCCACAGCCCTGCAGTAAACCTTTCTGATTCAAAGATAGGCCCACCACAGTGATTTTACAGGGTCAGAAGAATCACCATGGTGGGACGTCCTGACAGTTTCATTATATTGCAATTAGGCATTCTAAGGAGTGTCTAATGTAAATTATCCATGTGCTCCCTCTCCAAAAATGTCAGTGGAAAGAGATTTACATTGCTGAGCCATTCAGAGAATCACTTGGCTGCATAAATTAGCATAGCCAGCCGAGATAATTAATACTGTCAAAATACTGTATTCCCTCATTCCTGCCAATAGAAGAGAAAGTGTTGCAGGTAAGTTTAGGGACGGTCAAAGGAGAAGTAGTGGTGGGGGCATTGTGAGTGTGTGTATGTTAGTGTGTGGGTGCATGTTTGCAGGGGTATGAATGGTGTTGGGTGACTCTGTGGGTGAGTCCTGGAGTGAATGAGTGTGTGTGTGTGTGTGTGTGTGTGTGTGTGTGTGTGTGTGTGTGTGTGTGTGTGTATGTGTCAGCAAGTGTCTGTGCGTCTCCACCAAAGTGGTTGCATTTAGGAAGGTTAGGTAGGGGATGAAGAATGTAGGAGTGTGCGTGTGTGCACAGGAGAATGGGTGAGTGCATCTATGTGTGCAATTGTTTTAGGTGGGATGTCATCTTGAATGAACGAGTGTGTATATGGAAGAGTGACTGAAGGTGGTACCTCTGTCAATGTGAAGCATAGGCCACCAGTGGTAATAACTACTGAAAGTGCTGTTTAGCACTGGTGGAAATTATAGACAATTCAGCGACATACAAATTAGCTGATAAAGAAAATTTCCTCAGTGTGGCCAAACATTTCTCTGAATCATATTTTACATGAAAACATAAAGTGGACCTACCTGGGCTAGACAGTTTACATGGCTGCAGACCTTGCCTCAGAACCCCATGATTTCTTTATCCTCAAGCATGCTCTTTTTAATCTTTTTTTCAGTTTTTCCCTCACTGGCTTAGATGAATAAGTGCAACTTAATTGTTAATGATGTGTCTGCTTCAACACATAATCTACTTAAAAATGACAATTTCCTAATAATCAAAGGGTTGGCAATGAATCTGCAAAAGATATTTACCCATGTCTTAGTACAACAATATAAATTTGCTGAATGCCACTTAAATGAGAATCTGAATGAAAGACCTACCAAGCTTTGCAGGACTGCACCTGCCAGAATGTCACCCTTTGTAGCTTACAGGCATGTCAGGTTCACTTTCATCTTCTTGTATGTATTCAGGTTAGGCAAACATACTGTTTTACTACTTTCAATCAAATCTTAAATTATATCATCAGGTTGGTCTTCCACATGTCAAGATACTTACATGAACTTCTTGCTGAAGACAATGAGCTCTATTATTAGGTCCATATATGACAGTTATGTGTACAAGTATTAATCTTTTGTCAAATTTATATACAACTCATATTAAAGCCTAATAACTGAAAGACACCAACAAATGGGGTGCCTATAGTTTACTCATATCACCTAAGTGCACCACATGTAAACAGGACCAAGCAAACATCAATCACGTATTTTGTGACTATAGCGCCATCTAGGGGATATGGAATAAAATTTACAAACATTTAAAATAATCACAACCTCAGTACTGATCCTGTGGTTTAGAGGAATGAAGCACTGAGTTTGACCCGGATGAAGTGGATATAACTACTGGCTTGGGTGCCAGAGAAACTGGGGAAGGAAAGGAATTAAGAGGCTGATGCTAGTTCTCCCATTCTTAAGGTAGGAAAATGGTATGACCTAACTCACCAATGATCCCAACAGAAGTGCTGAGGAATCGCTGGTAACAGCCATGCTAGTTGATATTTTAGGTATGTGCTGAGGAAACCAAAAAAAACCCAGCAAAGCTGTAGAACTAAGAACAGAACTAAAAATAGATGGCAGGAAGTAGGAAGCAAGCAACCAGTAGCCAGTAAACAGTGGATGGTGCAAAAGATTATTAAATCCAAAAACGGATACCTCACTTAAAATACAAAGATACTCTGAAAATAAGCGCTTTCATCCTAGTTATCCCCAGGGCTTCATCCTTGGGGGTAACCAGGATGAAAGGATTTATTTTCACAGTATCTTTGTATTCTAATTGAGGTTTCCATTCTTGGATTTAATAAACTTTTGCACCATCCACTGGCTACTGGTTACTGGCTCTTTGGCTCCTGCCTTCCGTTTTTAGTTCTGTTCTATGTCCTGAGGCACAAGAGGGGCATCTTAAGCAGAAACATAGCACTAGCCATCAGCTGTTGGGGAGAGGATGGAACTACAGGAAAATGAAGGCCTGCCAGTTCCTGACTCCTTCTCTGGAAGGGGAAATGTATGAGCTAATGAGATAATTAGTTCTTATCCTAGCCAATGAATGAATGTGCCACAATAGTCTTGTTTTGTACAGGGACCGAATAAGCTAATAAAATCTTGAAATGCTCAAGGAGATGCAGGAAAAAACAGACTTTAATTGCTCTATAAAAGGTTTAGTGCTTTTGTCCCCAAACATGACGACTTCTTCAGAACTACTCTAAAAATACAAAGCCAGTTTAAATAAACTTTAACACAGAAGTCAATTAAATGTCACATATAACATCACTTCCTGTCATTCTTTAAAATAACAATGTACCTTATCACTACAAAACTCTACAAAATAATCTTAAAAATGCAAAAATGTACCAAAATGCTAATTAATAATAATAAATATCCATCCACCCACAACCACTTTTTCCCATTTTTGCACATTGGGTTGGGGTGTCACTTCAACAGTGACAATCATCTAGAGCCAAGGTGCAAGTCCTCAACTTTAAAATACTGTTAATGGATATTATATTGTTCACACCAGGAAAAATTAAAAGCATTTAAAAATGATTGTCACCAAAGTTCTCATTTCTCAATAATCTCAGATCACTGACCATCCCTTACATCTTCAGCACCCGTTCAAGGGCAAAAAACAAAAAATCATGGGAATTATTAATAGAAATATGTTTGTATAAGGCATTATTAATATTACCCTTCTCGATGTCATGCATATGCTCATATATTCTATCTTTAAACCTCTACTGAGTCTTCTCAGTATACAATGCTGTACAATGCTGACAGAGGGCAACATAAATGACACTCCTGGATAAACAATTAATATGGCCTTTGGGTTGTATCACTTTATTTCCAACCAGAATGCACTAAATAACATAAGGACATTGTTTTCAAAAGCCATGTTTAAAAGTACCTAATATTTTTAATTTGTCAAGTCATTTTTACCCCACTTCATCACTTTATTAATATTATCAAAATAGTTTTTAAAACATTTACCTCATTTTTACCCCACTTCATCACTTTATTAATATTATCAAAATTGTTTTTAAAACATTTACCTCTTTAAAAATAATCCTGGGGAGGAACCCAAAAGAGTCCTCATTTTTGGTTGGCTAATAAAAACTCGCAGTTTTTGCATAATATTTCTCTAATAACCCATCAATCCAAGCTATAAAGTGTAACAAACAACTTGTTGAAATAAATATTCATATTGTTCTCCTCTTTACTAAGATTAGTTGATATTCCTTTTATCATAAGCGGGCCATATATCCCACCTTATCTTTTATACACAACTTCATTTCTTATTGGGTCCAAAAAAACTGTGAGGATACCCTCTCCTTACAAACATCTCAATTAAGGTATGACATTCTCCCAAAAATGTGTTCAGATCTGTGACCATTCTTGCTAGTCTAACTAACTGGCCCTTAAAAGTAGCCTTTATCTGATATATCGGGTGGCAACTCAAAAAATACAACAAAGAGTCTGAATAGGTGGGGTTTCTATATACATATTAGTTATAAATCTACTATTCACAACATTTTTACTACTCTCCAAATCCAAATAATTAATACACTGTAAAAATTAGCAGAGTATGCAAGTTTCAAAAATGTAGTAGCTGAATTACTATATTCCACAAATTTTTTTATCTTGGAGATTTTATCTATCCACAAAAAATATATCATCGAGAAACTAAATATAAAAAAAAACAGATTTATTAAAAGAATTATCTAAAAGATATTGCTTCTTCGATTGGGTCATGACTAAGTTAGCAAACAAAGGAACGCAAGTAGCACCATTGCCACCTCGCTTCTTTGCCAATAATACAAACCTTCAAAAATAAAAATTATTACTTAATACAATATCCATAAGGTCTACAAAAGTATTCATCTCACCTGGACTAATATTACCAATATTAATCAAATAATAAAAAAAAATTCAAATTATAATGCATGTGGTATCACAATGAAAAACTGAGTCTGGGTAAAAATCAGTGGAGTCAAGTTTTACTAGAAAATGCCAGGAATCCTACAATTAAAATGTATTTCCTTACTAAGATGTTTAAGTCTAAGCTCTAAATGATATTGAATGTGTTTTTGATCTACTGTCGGTCACATAGGGGGATTAGTTAAATATTTATGAAACTTAGGTATTCCAAAGATAGCCCATATAAAAGGCTTATCAATAATCATTTATATACTTCATCATTAGTCTGCCCCGAGTAAAAAGAATGAATAATTGAACATAATGTTTTTTTGTAAGTGATGTTAATTTTATTTCTAGAAACTTCCTCATATGTTACATCCAAACGTAAACAGCACATCCTGTTACTATAATCACTCCAGTTCCAAAGAAAGACCCCTCCTTTACCCAGTTTCATAACCCTTAACTGAAGGTTCTACATAGTTCATAGGTTAGTACTAGGCTAACTGCCATCATGGGCCATTTTAAGCCTAGCCAATTATCCCATGTGAGAATCAAACCCTGCACCTTGTGTTTCTAAGGTTCATAGGTAGGTACTAGGCTATCTGCCCAAGGGCATTTATAAGCCTAGCCAGAATGTGTTGGCTTTCGCCTCCCTTTTAGATTAGTTTCCTAAGCCTCTGTCCAGCAGAGCCCCTGAAGTGATCCCAGGGGTAAATTTATGATTTACCATCCACTCATCAAGATTTCTCTTGAAGAGAGTCAGTGAGGGGCTTTGCCTAACATAGATTGGGATTCTATTCCAGAGCGAGGGAAGTCTCTGGGACAGGAATCTATCCCTCCAGCATGTCCTATTTATTGTTGTGCTGAGGTTTAAATCCCTAGAGCATGTGGCTCTAAGAGATTTGGTTTTCTTGAGGTGGAGCATGTCCATTAATTTCGGGTTAGAGATGGCCTTGTACGTCAGGCAGAGATCACCTCTGAGTAGGCAGTAGGCAACCGAGTAGAGCTGGAGTTTCTTTAGTCGTGCTGCATAAGGCATCTGTTTCAGGCCCATGATCCTCTTGGTGAGGTACTCCTGTGGTCTTTCCAGCTGTTGCAGGCGTCGTGTAAGGTACATTCCAAATGGGGCATTGTACTCTATTATGGGCCTGATGAGTGATGAGTATAGGGGCATAATATCCTCTCTTGATCTAGATGTGAACCCTTTTGTGATTAGGTGGACTACATAGAAGGATTTTCTAACCACTTTGGCAATGTGATGATCAAAGGAGAGGTTGCTATCTACTTGGGTCCCCATATCCCTAATTACATCTTTTGTACTTAGTGGATTACCACCTATGTGGTAGTTCGTGGGCATGTTTTTCCCAAAAGGGATGACTATGCACTTTTTGGCATTTAGCTTGAGGCCATGATTGTGACACCAGGTATTTGTCTCCGTGAGACCCTTCTGAAGGATGTCTGGGACAGCTGGAGAGTCGATTATGGCCCCCAGTTTGCAATCATCTGCGAACATGGTTAGCCATAGTCCTCCCATGCTTGCCTGTACCTCAGAAAAGTATATACTGAACAGGAGGGGTCCCAGGACTGAGCCCTGTGGGATGCCACTTGTAACCGGTTTAGAGTCGGACATGGCACCCACAACTCTGACCATGTGAGTTCGATCCATGAGCCAGTTGGCAACTCATCTCATGACATAGGAGTTAATGTTCAAGCTGGTAAGGTTATCTATAATGCCAGAGTGGGGAATGGTGTTGAAGGCCTTTGCGAGGTCCAGGTAGCCTGTGTGGACTACCTTTCCCTCATCTATGGCCTTGGTAATGGTTTCAAAGACGTCAACTAGGTTTAGGAGGCAGGATCTGTCTTTAACAAAGCCGAATTGGGTAGGGTCCAGTGTCTGGAGGTTCCCAATGTCTCTGTTAATGAGTTCCATGATGATGTGCTCCATAGCTTTGCAGACCAAGCTAGTAAGGCTTATAGGGCGATAGTTCCCAGGATCCGTTGTGGCACCACCTTTGTGGAGTGGGATAATTGTTGCAGTACGCCATTCTTTGGGTACACAGCCTGTGGTAAGACTGAGTTTGAACAGTGAATTTAGGTGAGGGGTTAATTCATTTTGGAGCTCGTGTAAGACGCAGCCTGGGATACCGTCCGGTCCCAATGATGCTGTGTTTTTGGCTTTGGAAAGGGCTGTTTTCACCTGTGTGTCTGTGATATCTGGGGCTCTACATTCTTCTGGGATGGACACGGGCCCTTTTGGGGGTGTGGGAGGTAAAGTTTGCACTGAACCTGTCAGCCAGGATGTTGGCAATGTCAGTTGGTTCAGTGTATTTTTTGCCATTTTGCACTAGCTCAGAGCAGATCTGAGAGTTGCCACCTAGATTCTTAACATAGCTAAATAAGGCTTTGTGATTATCTTTAGAGTCGTTGGCAATTTTTCTTAAGAAGCTGGCCTTGGATGATTTTATGAAGGATCGTAGTTTCTTGCTGATACTCATCAGTGATGCCTTCCCTTTATGGGAATTTGCTCCATCATGGAATAGTTTCCTCCTGTTGTATAGCTTATTTATGGCCGGGGTCCACCAGCCTGGTTTCCTCTTTTTGGAGGAGTGAGTCTTGGTTTTACTTGGGATGGTTTGATCCACGCATTCCTGTAGGTGCTCATAGAGTGCATTTGTAAAGGATTTTGTACCTTTAAATGGGCTATTGTAAACAATGTACTTATGTTATAAATAAAGAGGGCATTCTGGTTCAAAAACAAGTGAACCCAAAGAGCATATTAACTGTTTATCCAGGGGTGTCATTTATGTTGTCCTCTGTCAACACTGTCCAGCATTTTATACTGGGAAGACCCACTGGAGGTTTAAAGATAACATATATAAGCATTTGCATGATATTGAGAAAGCTAACATTAAAAATGCATTAAACAGATATATTTCTGTTAATTCCCATGAATTTCTGTTTTTTTACCTTGAACAGGTGTCCAGAGATATAAGGGGTGGTCTATGGTCCCATATTATTAAGAAAAGATAACTCTGATGGCAATTATTTTTAAATGCTTCTAACTTTCCTTGTTTAAACAATATAATATCCATTATATCTGAAATAAAAGCTAATACCAAAGGGCTCTAGCTGACTAAGTTGCAGATATCTGCAAGATAGGAGCAGTCATTTAATCTCCAAATGGCTTAGCCATCCCACAAGAAGGTTTGTCCCAAATAAATAACTATTGCCAAAATCATTGTCTGAAACGAAATGCCAAAAAAAAATGCATTATTGTATCCTTTAGAAAGTCATCTACCTCGGAGAACTACAACACTGACATTTGGAAACTTATCTGGACAATGACCTAACTTTTGAACAACATGTGTCAATTGTTGCAAAAAGTCTCTCTATATTGCATATCTTATGAACAAAGGGATTGTGTCTAGATCTATGGATGTCATTTTCCCCTTTTACTCAGCCCTCATTAGGTCAGTCACTGAATATAATGTTCCCTTTGACATGCATCTGTCCAGACACATGAAACAATTGCAATGCCCACAGAGATAACTTACTAAAAGGATACAAAGTCTAAACTGACTCAAAGCCTTGTCACTATACCCAGTATCCTACAGACTGCTAAGGGGTGACCTGTGTCTGGCATACAATAATATTCGACCTCTGTCTATTGCAGATGAAGAGATATTAACTATTGTTTTTATGATATTAAGTTATATAGATATAATTTTCACCTTTTTTCTAAATGTCTGAACAACCAAGTAACAGACAGAACTCCTTAGTCTCATGTGAAAGCTCTCAGCTAGATTAATAAAATGCTGCTGACAGTATGTGTGTAACTTGAGTGGTTGCTGAGATGTTAAGTTGTTTACAAAATATTACAAACATAATAGTTACTGTGTTTACTGTGACTTATAAAATTGGTTTAAGACAAAGAACCCAAAGAATACTACCACTATAAAAAATAGTTTGTGTTGAACAGTTTGCCATTCATTTACACTTCTTTCATAACCCCTATGTTTCCAGAGATATATATATTTGTTTGAAATGTGAGGACATAATTTGATTGCATCAAATGGCTTAGGCTCCGCCCACTGGAAGTTACAGTGCAAACTTCCTGAGCTCCATTGAAGTGAATGAGTTAAGGTTGATAGAACAAGCAAACACTTGGGGTTATGGATGACAGGAATAATGTTATTTTATACCTTTTAATGTCAGAAGGATTAAACCAGCCCTCCTCAAGTGAGACATGGAAAGATAATGTAAACTTTTCCAAAGGGGGTTGTACACAAGAAGACATGGCTGATGTTTAGAATTATTTAGAATATCTATGCTAGACTGTACTTTGTTATACAACAAACAAAATATGACACATGGATAGAGACTGATATACTTGTAAGGATACTGAGGGCTAAGGGTAAAGGAATGTTTCTGTTCTTACCTCTTTAGAGGGTTTTATACTTTGTGTCACTAGCACTGCTAACTGCACTACTGTTACTTGATATGTTTATTATTTTTGATGTTTTCTTATGACTCAGTTGATGAAATGTAAAAAAACAGCATGCTGTTTGATGGTCTGTATTATGTGAAGAAAAGATTTTTCATCAAAAAGATAAAACATAAAAAATGGAATACCTTTAGTGAAGATGCGGTCTCTTGCCCATACTTGACAGTTTCTTATTGTATGTAAAATGAGGAAGAAATTGCATAGCTGCAAGGGTGGCTGCTGAGACGGTTTGCATTTTCAAGATGTTCAATCTTGTGACAAGACAATAAAGTGCTGGGCAGGTTGAGAGTTATGAGGGGCACAGCTAAATACTAACAGCAGCAATTTTGTACAGATGCAACAGGCTACAAAGAATTCAAAGGAAAAAAGAAGACAGATTATCAGTGCATATTCACATCTTACCTCATACTGTTTGGTAAGTGCATCAAAAGATGCCTGAAGTCTGTTCACTTTTTCTTGCATTGCCTTTTTTTCTTCTTCAGCCATTCTACGGTCAGCTTCCTGTACTAGAAAACAGAGATAAAGAAAAAAGATGAATTAGAAAATTAGGTGGGTAATCAAAGGATCAGATTTAATATTATTTTGTTAACTTAAAAGTTGTAATGGAAGTATGGTTGGGATTTATTAAGATTACTGCATCACAGCACCAGGGTTCAGTCCTGACCCCTGACTAATTTCTTTGCGAAATCTGCATGTTTTTTCCCTCTTCATTTACCTGCTCATTCATCCAGTAGTTAGTGTCCTTTTTGTTTTGCACATGTGTGAACTGATTAGCTCCTACTAATACAAGAGCTGCTATCAGAAGCACATCTTCCATCCTCTGTTACTGCCCTTGCTTAAGGCTATTGCCAATGTCCTTGGGTCCTTTCAAAGCACTACACTACTCTTCCCGAATGGCACTTCCACTTTTATATAGTAATTCTGTCACAATTATTCTCTTTCAACTTCAACCCTTCCCTATGCAGTCATAGGCAGCAAATTAGTATCTTCATGCAAAGCAGTACAACTGCATGAATGCTGGCTTTGATGGTTTTAGGACTGATGTCAGACAGTCTTGCTCTTCTTGTATTTCTTGACTCATTTTCACTTGGCACACCTATGCAATCTATACGAGTAATTCTGGCCAGCTTTGATGAAGTGATTTTGTACAGATCGTCAGAGAAACCAGTCAGTGCTGTAAGTGGTGTTCAACTGCAGTACATTGATGTTCTTTTCTAACTGTATGCCCATCTCTTCTGTGCATTACTGTGATATTCAGTGGTCAGTGGTAAAGAGTCTGTGCTTTGACTACTGCAAGCAGTTTGTGAGCATCTTCACCCTAAAGTTCCCATCTCTAGTTCCACTGTTTTATTCCCACATTCTGCCTTCTTACTAACTGCTTCTAACTTCTCCTGCTTTTCCTCGTCTCTCTTCCTTTTACTTTCTGCTTCTGCTCTCCACTGCCATAATACCCACTTGTTGCTAATTTGCCTTTCCAGAGCTTCTAACTCTTCATTCTCTACAAGTTTTCACCCATTTAGTTTATTGGAAGACATTCTTGTTTCTTATCTATGGTAAGTTGAAAACGTTTGATCTTAAAAGTAAACCTGTTGTTGTCACTGTTGTTTTATAATACTTTTACAGGAGTATGAAGTTACGGCTCCTCTCTTAACGACTGTGTGGTTGTCCTTTAAAGGGCCACTCACCCCTTCACCCATCCTGCTGTCTGTAAACACTGGATGTGCAATTAGAACACTGTGACCACTGAATACTCGCGTTTTTCAAATTTCTTTTTGCTACAAAAGTATACCTTTCCATCTACAAACAATGCCTCTCTTTTCGGTCTGTAATCACACATAATGCCTTTATTTTTTCCTTTATACTCCAAAACAGCCTTTTGGAAGGAAAAACATATTTTACTCTTAGCTTACTTACCCACTACTCCAATATTTGGAGTGTTCTTTCTGTTCTGTGTATGTGCACACTGACTGTCTCCTGCTAATGCATGAGCTGGGTTATAGGCCCACCACATTTCTATTACATAATTTGAAATTGTGCCATGTGAGGACTGAATTCAAGACCTTCAGATTATGAGACTGATATGCAACTATTGAGGTAGCAAGGCTGCTACTCACTTCCTTTCCCTCCCCCATCCTACCCTAATGCCCCAGCCCCCCACTGAACCATTTACTTGATTTCTTCCTTTGGCCGCTGCTTGTAAGTATTAACCTCAACATCTTAACAACTCACCACACCATTATACTAAATAAATCACTTCTACTGTATACCTGCTCCACCTTCAACAGTATCAGACTATAAACCTATAACTGCTATTCCCTACTATAAAAATCCCTCACTACCCTGATTTTGTGTAGTATTTCACTCGAGCTAAGAAGTTGAGATGACAGAGGACAGCGGCACTGTATAGTTCTGATCACAGCAAGTTGAGATACATTTCAAGGCCATTATTTATCAATTTATTCATTCACTTGATGTCAGGCAAGTATCTGATGTGTATGGTCATTTAGGTTGCTGAAACTGATTGCTGTGTGTGTGTGTGTGTGTGTGTGTGTGTGTGTGTGTGTGTGTGTGTGTGTGTGTGTGTGTGTGCACGTGCGTGCATGTTATGTGAGTATGGGTCAAATATCAAAGTATTAGCAATGTAGTGGGTAGAATGAAATAATAATAACAGAAATGGGGAGAAAAGCTGAAGTTATTTGTCATGAAGAATATGCTATTAAAAATGCTAAGAGAGAATATGGCAATGCTAAGACAGAATATGACAATAATTAGCTTTTTTTGTGTGTGTGGGAGGGGTCATGGACTTTTACAACTTACTCTCAAGTCACTATATTTGAAGTGCTGAATGTGTGGTAAAAACTAAATATTACAACTGCTGTATACGTTTTTTTTGTCATAAAAATAATATAAAAGGAAAATTTTACATTGTAACCAAGTAACTTCTAGCACGCAAAGAGAGACTGGGTATATCAGTTTAACCATGGTGTAAACTTCCTTCCTAGTTGTTAATAAACATGTCATGTTATGTTTTACCCATTTGCTCCACACTGTATGAAATACTGCAATTTTCTGCATTTTGAGGATGGAAGGTTGACTATGGCTGTAGTTTATTCATTATTTTGCTTGCTTATTTTTTGGTGTTATGAATGTTATGGTATTGTATTGCTTGATTGCTTGATGCTGACTGAAGTTTTTTTTTTTTTTTTTTGTGGGGCTGGAGGTGGTGGAGAGTTGCTTGGTACCTTGGACTTTACAACTTGAGCTGTTGCTCCCAAGAGTCTCTACTGGTTGAAGAAGATGGGCATGCTATGAAACAAGTACAAAGTAACATTATAACCATGCTGTGAGCTCCCTTCCTAGTTATTACTAAATGTTCCACATTCTGTATATTTGATTTACCTTATGCATGGTAGTATATTTCTCCATACTTAGAAGCTGGAGAAGCTAACTACATCTGCAATTTCTTTAATTATTTTGCTTGTTGGTGCTTATTAATGTTACGGTAATGTCAAACTATACTGAACTGTCTGAAAATGATGATGTCTGAACTTAAGAATTTAAAGGTTTGCAGTTTAGTTGTAACTATCGGAGTCACTAAAAATACAAATTTTTAGTCTTCTGCTGTGATCCATTCACAGACAGTTGTCATAAACTGAAAACCATAACTGCATCATTTAAAATCCTGCACATCCAAAAAAATTCTGGAATAATTTATGACCAGACATTCCATTCCGAGTGCTCTCAACTGCTCCTATTTTTGCAGGATAACCCTGACTTTACTTCAAATGTTTGCTCTGTCCCTCATAACATTTTTTGATTTTCTGGTAAATCACTCATTGGTTCAAGTCGGTCAGTAATGCCAGCCATTAGAGTTTTATACTTTTTAATGATGCAAAACTTGTCCTATTTAATATTTTAAGTGAATTGGAGCAATTAAAATGTGCCCCTGGTTTTAGCCTTCCTATTATTTTTGGTTTTAGCTAGAAATCTTGACCAACCAAACAGATACGATGCTACCCCTAAACATTCAGATCTAAACGGTTTCTAATGGTGTCATTTCAGCAATCCAAAAGTACTAGGTGGTTCGTGTTGCTGCATTTACTTGGTGCAGTTTTTTGTCTTGATCAGTGCTGTTTTCTTTGGAAGGGGCTGAATAACTAGCATACATGATATTGTAGTTTTAGTAACTCAACAGATAGTGCAGTCTCTTTTGGTGAAGAAGACTGTGGGTTCTAGCCCCATGCCCGGTATTTTAACTGAGTTTTTGCAATACAGTCACTGAACTGCAGTATAAGGGAGGGGGGTACTGCATTCCTGGGTGTGCTGTCCTTTGTATGAGGCAATAAACTGAGGCTCCATCTGCCTAAGTTGGTGGTAGCTCAGGAAGAATTAAAAGATGCCGTGGCACTTATCAAAAAAAGTAGATTTTTTTTACTGATATATACATTACATATTATTTACATATTTACATTATTTACAAATCTCCATACATTATAAACTTCAATTTAAGCATGCCCCCCCAGTCTTTTATCTACAACCAAAACATTATTTTCTACAGAATCTTTGTCAAAGTCCATTTTCCACTGTATTTGATTTAATTTAGTCTCTCATTCCATATAGTCCATGAAACATAAAATATTACTCTGTCCATTTTCTTCAATTCTTCCTATTTTCATGCCCCATAATAACCAAATTCTTCTTCGTCTTCTTTCAGCTTTTTCCGGTTAGGGGTCACCACAGCGGATCACCTGTTTCCATTTCTTCCTGTCCTCTGCATCTTGCTCTGTCACACCAACCACCTGCATATCCTCTCTAACCACATTCATAAACCTTACCTTAGGCCTTCCTCTTTTCCTCTTACCTGGCAACTTCATCCTTAGCATCCTTTTCCCAATATACCCAGCGTCCCTCCTCAGCACATGTCCAAACCAATGCAATCTCGCCTCTCTGGCTTTGTCTCCAAACTGTCCAACCTGGGCTGACCCTCTAATATACTTATTCCTAATTCTGTCTACCCTCGTCACACCCAGTGCAAATCTTAACATCTTTAACTCTGCCACATCCAACTCTGACTCCTACCTTTTTGTCAATACCACTGTCTCCAACCCATATAACATAGCTGGTCTCACTACCCTTTTGTTGACCTTCCCTTTCACTCTTACTGGTACTCGTCTGTCACAAATCACTCCTGACACTCTTCTCCACCCACTCCACCCTGCCTGTACTCTCTTCACCTTACTTGCTCAAATTTTAACAAGGTTTTCACCATATTATGTTTACATATTTCTTTCCACAAATTAACTCTCTCACATTTCTCAAACTCTTCACATTTATTACATATTCTATCTTGCTTTTTCTTCTCTGGCATATTTGCCTTAACCAGCAATTTTCTAATAGTCAATCTTCCATAAAAAAATATTACATTCTTTAATCATTTTATAGCTATTAAATTTCATCACTGTGGCTTTTTTCTTATCTATTTCTAAATCCTTCCATTGATAAATGCATTAAAATGCTTTCATAATATTTAAGTATGATACATTTCTATTTTTTTCACATATATTCTTTTTATTTTCCATAACACAATTTTGTTTTGCTACTCTTTCATTCAGTCATTCACAATGCTTTTACTTATTTTTTAACTTCCATTCCTTCCCTCAAGTCTTTGTATTTATAATATAATATCACTTCTATAAAGTTTTCATTTTTTCATAGTTTCTTTTAATACCTTATACAAAATTAAATATGTTGCATGTACTATTGGGTTTATTAAACCCAAGCCTCCTTGATATTCTTTCATATACAGAATCCCTCTATTGACTGGATTCAGTGTAGAGCCCCATAGAAAAGAAACTATAATCAGTTCCTTTTCAATTTATTTTGAATTACCAAACACCGACTTAAAGAAGATCCTGGACTCCATCGACGGGTTCTAAAAAGTGTCAGACTATGAAATAAATCCAAATAAATCAGTCATCTTTCCTTTAAATCCCCTCAGTCACAAGGAGTTTTATTTTCCTGAGACAAGAATCAAAGTAAACTACTCTTTAAAATATCTGGGTATTCAATTTAACCACACACAATTGGACATACTTAAAATAACCTTTACAAAACATGGTCAAATGTTACAGAAGATATTAATAGATGGATGAACTTAAAACCATCTTCTTTATCCAAAGCACGAATTGTAAAAATGAATATTCTCCCCAAAAGCCTATACCAACTAAATGCTATAATACTAACATACCAAATAATTTTTTCAGTAAAATGAAAACACACCTAGGAAAATTCATACAGCATTCTAAAAGTACTAGACTACGCTATTGTAGATTAATACTACCTAAAGAGAAGGGGGGGTGGGCTACCAGACTTTCAACTACACTAAGAAATTATAAGTGCAAATCATATTACTCAAATGGATAACTACGACCCAACAAATAAAGAGTGTTACGTACTGTGGATAAAATTATACTACGAACACTTAGTCTCAACAAATATTAACCCCAAAGGTATTCCCTTTCGGAATCAGAAGATCCTTAAGTCACTTAAAATTCACCCAATAATTAAGAATAAAAGTCTAATATTCCAGAAATTAATAACATCCCTAAAACTCAAAGATTCCCTTATCCTCCTACAATCAATCCACCTTAATTCAAACATAAGAATAAATAACACTATGCAAGTCTAGATCAGTCTTCTTCTTCTTTTGACTGCTCCCGCTAGGAGTCGCCACAGCAGATCAACTGTTTCCATTTCTTCCGGTCCTCTGCATCTTGCTCTGTCACACCAACCACCTGCATGTCCTCTCTCACTACATCCATAAACCTTATCTTAGGCCTTCCTCTTTTCCTGTTACCTGGTATCTTCATCCTTAGCATCTTTTTCCCAATATACTCTGCATCCCTCCTCAGCACATGTCCAAACCAACGTAATCTTGCCTCTCTGGCTTTGTCTCCAAACATTCCAACATGGGCTGACCCTCTTATATACTTACTCCTAATCCTGTCCATCCTCATCACACCCAGTGCAAATCTTAACATCTTCAACTCTGCCACATCAAGCTGTGACTCTTGCCTTTTTGTCAATGCCACTGTCTTCAACCCATATAACATAGCTGGTCTCACTACCCTCTTGTAGACCTTCCCTTTCACTCTTACTGGTACTCGTCTGTCACAAATCACTCCTGACACTCTTCTCCACCCACTCCATCCTGCCTGTACTCTCTTCTTCACCTCTCTTCCACACTCACCATTACTCTGAACTGTTGATCCCAATTATTTAAACTCATCCACCTTCGCTACCTCTACTCCCTGCATCCTCACCATTCCTGTATCCTCCCTCTCATTCACACACATATATTCTGTCTTAGTCCTGCTGACCTTTATTCCTCTTCTCTCTGGAGCATATCTCCACATCTCCAGGGTCTCCTCCACCTGTTCCCTACTCTCACTACAGATCACAATGTCATCTGCAAACATCATAGTCCACGGGGACTCCTGTCTGATCTCGTCTGTCAACCTGTCCATCACCACTGCAAATAAGAAAGGACTCAGAGCTGATCCTTGATGTAATCCCACCTCCACCTTAAACGCATCCATCACTCCCACCGCAGACCTCACCGCTGTCACACTACCCTTGTACATATTCTGTACCACTCTTGCATACTTCTCTGACACTCCCGACTTCCTCATACAATACCACAGCCCCTCTCTAAGCACCCTGTCATATGCTTTCTCTAAATCCACAAAGACACAACAAAACTCATTCTGACCTTCTCTGTACTTCTCCATCAACACTCTCAGAGCAAACATCGCATCTGTAGTGCTCTTTCCTGGCATGAAACCATACTGCTGATCACTAATCATCACCTCCCTTCTTAACCCTTTAATAAAAAAACTGCACAATTTGGGACTTCTATCAACTAAAAAAATCTTTCAATGGATAACATTAGAAATAGCCTAAGAGTAAGCAAAAAATATATTATAATAATTAGACAAATAATGGTCTCAGTAAATTTGAAAACATCCAATGTTAAAATTAATGAACAGGACATCTTCTTGTCCCAGTTGATCCAAAATGTTACTTCTTAGATCAAAAATGCTATCCAATACCTACTGATTAATAATAAAAATTAAAAATCAGGACTCATTTCTATATTCAAAATATTGGGAGGAAAAGAATATTACCTCTAAACAAAAAATATCAGCAATAGAACTCACCATGAAAATAACTGCTTTCAAAAAATTAACATATACTCAAATTATGATAAATAATAATGCCTATCATACACCAGTCCTCCTAAACAAAATTAATCCTACGCACTTCCCCTTACTGTCCCTACTGCCTACAATGATAGCATGTCTTTTGGAGCTGCAAAAAATGTATATAAATTGTGGTGTTTGCTAAGAACTAGATTGGAGAAAAAAGGCTACACAAAGACAACATTGTCATGGGAAATAGCAATATTGCATATAATACCATAGAATCTCACTTATATAAACAAACGTCATAATAACACTATGTGCCCTCCTGAAATTTTACATAGCAAAGATCTGGTTAGACGGATCTAAAATTTTATGGGATAACTTTAAATGCTTGGCTAAGAAACATATATTAGCAAATAAATTAATTATAAAAAGCCAAAAGAAAGTCACTTACTACCAGAATTACTGGAAATCACTAGTTGATACCCTAACATAACAGTAAATGTAGGCAATACACCAAGAAGGCCTCAGATAAAAAATACCATGGACCGCCCACAAATCACCCCCCCTTAAGACTAACAAACTGTATACTATCTGGTAAGGAAACCAGTGTGGATCTAACTGTTAACCAAGGTGACACCTGATTGTAAATAATGTCTTTAGTTATGAAATTATAAATATGTATATATAAGTTTAGTAAATAATACTGGATAGCCCAGAAAAGGTACATGGCAATGATATGTACTTATACACGATTTAATGGCTAGCTTAGTTAGAAGCATCAATTAAAGTTTATAGTAAAGATGTACATTCTAGGGCAACAATCTTTTAATCTGTCAATGTTTGTTTTTGGTCAATTGTTATCCGCGCTGTTATACTTCCTGACAACCTGTGTTGTTATCATAACGTGTGAAAATAATACAATTTTATTTGTAAAAAAATAAAAAGAAATTTTCTTCTCCTCTAATAAGCCTCTGAATGTTTCTTGACTTAATATATCTCTCTCTTTAACGAAGCAATATACTAACGTCTCCCACAGTGTGAATATCTCTCTGCCCGCCAAAAATACGCTAATAAATAATCCAATAATTGCGGCTAGGAGATAACCAGGGCGTCTAAACAGCTCATACATAGAGTATTAACATAACCATATAAAACTCCGTGTGTCTTAAAAGAAAAAATCTGTTTATTGAGTAACAATTCGGTAAGCGCTTTCACTATGGCTTCATCAGACCGTTGACTTTCAAAATCCATTTAATATAGGTCACATGCTTGATTAAAATGCATCTCATTATGATGTTAAAGAGATATTAGTCAAGTCTATTTCTACCATCAAGAAAAACTTTATAAATGCTTAGCATGCAGCATGAAGCCTTTCAGTGTTTCAATTAAAAACACACACTTGACAAAAAACAAAAACAAAACAAGCCTATTGCAGTCCCTCATATATTGCTTAAACTCTACGAAAATATACTTATAATAAAATCCGTTAAGAATTCCAAATTACAGGACCAACGGAATAAGCGTCACCACAGGAAACTTCATCTTATTCCACCAGATGGTATATCATGTGGCAGCGTATACACATTCACTAGAATTATCTATACTGATAAATCAAGAAATAATAAATCAAAAACAAATCAATGAACAACCGTAGTTATCCTTCCACATCTACACCCTTGTATACGAAACATCAATTTTCAAACAGTTCAGAGACACATATGCGTAATTAATATTCTGCTAAATATTAGCAACCACTAATTCGCAGGGTCACATGAACTCTATTGTCAGTAGCTGACCTTAGCTATTCAATTGTTGTCCGTCAAAATTAATGTCCAATTACATCCTTTAAACACACCTAACATTTGCGCATCATTGGACATATAAATGTATGCCGATTACACTGTAGATAATAAATTATATTAATTCATGAAATAAATATTTATAATAAGTTTAAAACCTCTAATTAGCATCCAATTAATTGTTTTAAATGTTAACTTACATCTATTGACACAGTATATGTAGGACAGACAAACAAAAACTTGTGCCATTAAAACTGCGCATTTCATCAAATATCTAGTTAATATAGCATAATTAAAAACCTTACCTCAACTTAGTAGTGAAATAAGTGAAAACATTAATGGACGATAGTGCACGTAACTTGATATATGGTCATCAAAATCTGCACAATCTGTACATCAAAACAATTTCATAATAAGTCAACATAGAGTCTGTCTTGCGAGACTCTCACTTGTAAATAAATTCAGTACGTATAATGGGCACGATGTTCACCAGTGCCCTCATGGTGTGCAGAAGACTAATTTCAAACTATATATAAAAATATGTGCAAATATATACGCTTTCACAAAGCGATAAAATATATCTTATAATCTCCAAATTGATAACTGCATCAATGTATACTAATCATAAATTATATCTAATTCCTATATGCTGTCCATCGTATTAATAGATTTTACAAAAAATATGTCAAAACGGACTATATTAGGAATAATACTATATATATATATCCTACACTGAGGTCTCACCTTATATTCAGGTCTGGCTATTACATAGTCATTATTATAATTCATAAACTATATTATATTTTTTTGTCTATATATAAATAAAATTCAAGATATTTAAGTTAAAAAGACATATTGGTAGTATAAATCACATTAACATCTATTAAATCATATTATCTGAACCATCGCCTACCGAATAAAGACACAAATTCATTCATACATGTTCTATATACAACATATCACAATTAGGGTTGTGTAGAATATGTACAGTTAGCATAAACTTGATGTTACTTATAGCGCCTAGCCCTAAGTGCTGGTTTAATAGAGGCTCTTTCATTAAGGCCACTGCATTTATCTGCCCTAAATCTTATCATCCAATTAACTTCTCTTCTCTCAGTGGTATTGTGAATATTGCCCTCTCTAACTAATGGGATTATATTATCGATGACCATAAAAGTAAAGTTATGTTGTTGACCACAATTCTGAACATGTTTAGCTAGAGCATTATTTATATATTGAATTCTAATAGCATAAAGATGTTCTCTAATCCTAGTTTTAAGTGTCCTGTTGGTCTTGCCGACGTAGAACGCCTGGCATATTTTACAACTGCAGCACACGATAGTCACAAACAAGAAACTTTTAATGAAGCTTTCATGTTTACACCCTTCATCAGCATACAAAATCACAACACATTAACACATTTAAATAGAGGACCATTATAATCACATGATCAAGCCAGCCATTCAAAGGACCACTATAATTAAATATGCAAATTCAATTTAAAAACATCTAATAAAATTAATTTTCATGCAGTTACTTGTTAAAAGCATAATACATAAGTATAAAAAAGTACAAAAAACTGTTACACATATATATATATATATAGACAAATAATTACATCTACACATTTAGAAATACTATACACTTAATACTATAAATTTTCTCTCTGTCTCTTGGTCAAAACTGGTTTTAAACTGACTGTCCCATTAAGGCCTGGATACTTATCAGCCTGTAGTCGCACTATTCACTCATACTCTTTTAGCAACAAAAGATTATCAGTGTCACCCCCTCTAATGCCCAACTTTTGTATGCTGATGAAGGGTGTAAACCTGAAAGCTTCATTAAAAGTTTCTTGTTTGTGACTATCGTGTGCTGTGGATGTTTATGGTATATAGTACTTCTGGAGTATTTCTGCTTTGAATATTTTACAACTGGCCAAGTAAACTACATTATCAGTACTACATGTGGCATTAACCTTGAAAGAAAAGATCTGTTGGGTATCTGGATGTGTAAATGTGTTCCCATTATTTATGTAACTACAATAGTTACACTTACCACATTGGTTCGCTCCCCTCCAAATGTCACTGGTATATCTATCATTCTGATAACATAGTAGTCTTTTTAGATTACATCTATTTTTGTACTGAAAGGTTGGTTTTACCCCTACTATATGTGCGATATCTTCATTACTGGTCAGAATCCGCCAGTGTTTATTAATTATGTCTATAATGTCTTTCCTATCGCTTGTGTAGTACATCGGAATTCTAGTCTGCTTAGTATGGGCGTCGATGGTCACTCTTTCGTTAGTTTGGTTGGAATAATACAGGGCAGCTCTATTGAGCCTTAGGTCATATATACCATCCAAGTTATGTTGTATCTCTTCTTGGCTATAGCTCCTCTGTGTAAGTCTAAATTTGAATCCATCTATTTCCTGTTGAAATCCTTTCTGTGTTGCATTGAGTCTCGAAATCCTCATACTCTGTCCTTTCATTATATTGTTAAATATATACTGTGGGTGCATACTTGTCCTATATAAAAGGGCATTCCTATAACAACTTTTCCTGTAAACCCCGGTGTTAACTTGGTCATCCATCACTCTCTGTACAAATACATCCAAGAAATCTATGCGATCTACTGAATATTCAAACGTGAACTTCAAATAAGGAGTAAAGTTATTGATCACATATATGTAACTACGGAGATTGTGGTAGCTACCTTCCCAAATGAGAAAGACGTCGTCCACAAAACGTCTATAAAAATGCACGTGTGAAGTGTGTAATGCACATTGGAATAATACATCTTCCTCCCACATAGCCAAAAACATGTTGGCGTAGCTATTGGCACAAGAAGTGCCCATAGCCACGCCATCACGTTGTATATATAGATCGTCTTGGTAAACAAAAACATTATGTTCCAATATAACCTCCATGAACATAGCTATAAGATCTATATGTTCATCTGAGTAATGACTATGTTTAGTTAGATATTTCTTGATAGCTAATACTCCATCCACATTGGGAATGGTGATAAGCAATGATTGGACGTCTAGCGTGACGAACATCTTATCTTGTGTCATTGGTATGCAGCTGAAGTATTGGTATAAATCTCCTAAGAATTGTTTAGTGTCTTTCAGAATGTATTTGTTTTGTTCTATAATCGGTCTTAAATATTTTTCAACATAGAGAGAAAAAGGTTCTGTAGACCATCCACCTCCAGAGACAATGGGTCTTATTGGGGGATTAGTACCGTGTTTGTGTATTTTAGGAATGCCCTGTATACTAGGAATCATGGGATTCTCTACTTGTAAATATCTAACCAATTCACTATCTATAGTTTGGCTCATCTCTAGGTCAGTAATAATACTAATCATTTTCTGTTTGTTATGTTCAAGTTGCTGTTTAGTAATAGCTCCATAGTATTTATCATCCGCCAACATATTACACATACTAGTGTGATAATGGAGAGTGTCCATCACTACCACTGGACCCCCCTTATCAGCTGGTCTCATGACTATGTTCTTTTCTGATCTAAGTCTAGCTAATGCCTGCCTCTCATGAAACGACAGATTATTAAATTTCTTTTATCTGTTATTCTTAGTAGCAAACTGCTCATAAACATCATCTTCCACCATTTTGTAGAAGGCCTCTATAAGGGGATGATTGTGAGGTACATATTCACTTCACAAAAATACTAAGCCTTTGGTTGACCCTTGTATTTCACAAAACCCCTATTACCATGAACATAAATAAGAGTAAGTACATCCATAACAACATTACTTTTCATTTTCAGTATTACTCCACATTCTCATCCCCCAGTCCATAGTCCTCTTTCATCATATATTTTTGTAATGTCCATTACTTCTTTACATACAACTAACAAATATTCTTCCAGTTATTTTGCTTCAACGTCAATTCACCTTCAGTTTTAAACTGGATCATTATTCTTTTTTTATTTTATATTTTATCTGTCAAAAAGCTTGTACCACATATTCTGACCATGGATAAATATTTTTCTTTTGTTTATATAAACCCAAAAAGTTTTCCATGGCCTGCCCACTCTCAAATATCAAGTCACAAAAAGTCTCTTTATTAATTAAAATAAATGTCCTTACCTCTTTTGCTTTGACACCCAGAGGTTCTATGGCAGAGTGCCAAACCTCATACCTGTCCAAACGGTCTTCATTTTTTTAACTGCTCACATGTATTGTATACTTCTTTTTTGTTGCTTTTATTTCTTCTTTGTTCTTTGTTCCTTCTCCAACAGTTTGTGTATACGTTTTTGTCTCTTGAACTTTTTCTGGCACAGTCTCTTCTTCTCCTTTTACTTCTTCTATTTTTTCCATGATGTCACTCCATGAAATTGCTGCTCCACTTTCTGGCTCACTTTAGTTTACCATTTCTTCCAAATAATCACCCCCCCCCGATTGGAAGGTTATAATTATGGATTTTTCAGAGGTAACTGTTTCTCCTTTAAACAATCTCCTCTGAACGTTTTCCTATAAATCCATCTCTGTTTCGGATACAATACTTTTTCCCTCAAATGTTGCTGTTTTTTCTACACCCACATCATCAGAAAAAAAACTTCTGGTAGTGATTCTAACATTTCAACTACATATTTAACAAATTTCACTCCAGTTTCAGCAAAAGCTGAATCAGCCATGTTTTCTCCCTGTTTCTCCTGGCTGCCACCATGCCTGGACAGGAAACATGAAGTCAGGAAGTGTAACACACAAACTCTACACCAACTACCAAGGGTAGGGAAGTTCACTGGTGTCCTGGACAACTTTCCCCAGTCAGTATAAATAACATCTCAAATCTCCTTGGAAAAGAAGCCATTGGCCTAGTGGGACTAACCTAGTCAAGAAAATGTATAAATAAATAAATTATGGTTGCACCTATATCTTAATTATTTCTTTATATCTTTCTACAATGACAATTTTAATGCTTCAGAATCACTGGGGAATTGTTATGGCTAGGCTTGTATAGGCCCTAGGGCCAATAGCCTAGTACCAACCTATGACCCTATTGAGTGGTTATGGTTATTATATCTGAATAGATATGCTTCTGTATAGTGATCTTGGAAGATTTTTTTTTTTTTTTACCAAAATCCATTTCAAGCTCCCTTCACACAAGTCATGCCCATTAGCCTGACGAGTTTGATATGCAAGGCTATGGAGAGCATCATCATGGACCTAATTAACAAGGATATAGGGAATCTTCAAACTCTGGATCCCAAGCAATTTGATTTTGTGAAGGGTAGATCATGCCTGCTCCACCTGGTTGACTTCTTTGAGTCAGTCACCAGAGCTGTGGATGAGGCAAGGCAGTTCATACAGCCTACCTCAATTTGGCCAAGGCCTCTGATACCATTCTCCACTCGGGAATTATTGATAGACTCACCAAACTAGGCATCAACCCCTATATCACTAGGTGGGTTGCAAATTGGCTCACAGATAGAACCCACAGTGTGAAAGTGGCAGACTCCAAGTCAGACTGCCGACCAGTCATGAGTGGAGTCCCACAGGGATCGGTCCTGGGTCCTCCTCCTGTTTAGCACCTACTTCTCAGAAGTCCAGGCCAACACGGAGAGACTCTGGCTGACCAAGTTCACCGATGATTGCAAGCTGCAAGCCATTATTAACTCCCCAAGTGATGTAGACATCCTACAGAAAGGACTAACTGAGACCAACGAGTCAAAACCATGGCTTTAAGCTTAATGCCAAAAGAATGCGTTGTCATTCCCTTTGGGAAAAACTCAGCTCCCACTAATTGCCACATTGATGGTAACCCACTGAGCACTGAAGGCATTATAAGAGATCTGGAGACACAGGCTGACAGCAACCTCTCCTTCGACCACCACATTGCCACTCTGGTCAGAAAGTCCTTCTATGTGGCACATCTCATAACCAAGGGTTTTGCATCCAGGAAGAAAGAGGTCATCAACTCTCTCTACTCTTCCGTCATTAGACCAGTCATTGAGTATAATGCTCCATTTGGCATGTACCTCACTAACACCTGCAACAGCTGGAAAGGCCACAAAAATACTTCATGAAGAGGATCCTAGGCCTTAAACACATGCCCTACATGGACAGACTCAAAAAACTACAGCTTTTCTCTGTCTCATATCATCTATTAAGAGGCGATCTCTGCTTGGCTTACAAAACCATGTCTGACCCAGCCCTGTTAGAAATGTAACACCTAAAGAAATCCCAATCCTTCCACACCACATGCTCCAGGGACCTCAACCTCATTACCACAATCAACAGAACATGCTGGTGGGACAGGTTCATAACCCAGAGACTGCCCGTGATCTGGAATAGACTTTCCATACATGTCAAGCAGAGCACCACACTGGCCCTCTTCAAGAGAAATCTTAATGAGTGGATGGGAAATACAAAGTTCACCCTGGGGATCACTCCAGTGGCTCTACAGGGGCACTTTTATGGGCTAGGCTTGTAAAGGCTCCAGGACCATTGGCTTAGTACACACCTATGAACCTATAAAATAAAATAAATAAACAAATAAATGAAGAGATAATAAGGCTGTAATTTGACAATATCAAGTGATCCAAACTCTCCAAGACATGCTGAGAGCAAGGACAGGCTCTAGCTCCACTGACTCTAAATCACTGGAAAACCTGAAAAGTGCTTCTTAAGCACCATCTTGGGATTAATGCTACTGCTATGCTTCTAGTGAGAGAAGGAGCAAAGGCTCATTGATTTCTAGCTGAGTGTTGCTGTTGTAAGAACAGCACTAGCTCTACTGTGATACAGATAGCACCTCCAGTAGTCAACTCCAAACCTTATACCACTACTCCCCCCTTCACCCTACATGAGTAATTATCTGGAAACATAGATTTGCACTTTCCAACCATGTCTGTAGCCAGCTTGGATGAAATGGGCATCCTGTGACAATGTAGCAGTCATCTCATGTTTACTGACAACCACCTGCTATTCAAACAAAGTGACGCAATGAAAGAGATGTAGTTACATAATGTTACTGCTGGCAAATCTCTCAAACAAACCAACAGCAAATAACATGCAACTTGTCAGTACCATGCAACACCACACTAAACCAATCAAACGCAGCTCAAACCAGACACGTATACCTACATATGTTGAGCTTCTTAAAAGTAACCTACCTTAACCACAAAGGCCACCTAACTGTAAACTAAAAACAAGTGCTCTCAGCAAATTCACAACACAGGCAGCACCCACAGTGAAATCTACATCTAACAGCCACACAAACTCAATTCAAAAACCTATAAGGCAAACCTCTACACATTCCAAATTCCTATTCATAGGTAACTCCATGGTGAGCTACATCAATGCACCACTCACCAGGCTGTGCAATAAGAGGGTCATGGTCAGTTGCCTATCAGGTGCCAGGATTCATTACATTATACATGCACTGAAGTCTTTGCACAAGTACATATATGACACAGTCACAGTGCACATGGTTGTAAATGACTTGAGACATATCTCCCAGGGCTATATGAAGACAATCATGATGCAGCTCTCTGAATATGTGTCTGAGGCAGATATGGACCTAACCTTGAGCAGCATTCTTCTCTCTCCAAGAATGATGACACAATACAAACAAAATATTATTGACTTCAACAATTGGCTTAGCTTTTAGTGTCATTCTAAGGTGTTACAATGTATATCAGCCTGGGAGAAGACGGTAGACAGTACAGACTGCTTTTCCAGAGATGCCCTGCAACTATCTCCCCAAAGCTTACGTATATTGGTTAAATCCTTGCCCACCCCCATAGTGTCTTTATTAGGCAATGTCAGTCTTCTAAAGCTTCCAAGATAACAGAACAGAATACATAAAAAGATATTGCTGCTCCGTGCTAGGAACCTTAACAAAAATCTCTATTCCATGCCACCAAAAAAATCTATATATGTATCGTTGTGAGACCTGGTTCAAAACCATTTCAGTACTCTATCAGTGCAGGGTTTCAACACCTACCACACATTCACACCCACTCCATTAGATGCGGGCACTAAAGGTGGTAGTGTCTCTATATTCTTAAAAAGACATTTCACCTCCATACCGGTTAGACAAGATAACGACCTGGAACTCTTTCACACCCAACTTATTATTAAAAAAACATATCATATCCTATAACAGCTAACTAATGGGCCTTCTCTATGCCTTCCTCAGCTCATAACTCCTACCTAACCAGTATGGAGTTGCTATGTGTTAAGCCAAACAACACTGCCCTAGGAGACTTTAACTACCTCTCCATTAATGGGGAGACTTACACATCCTCAAACATGTATGCCAAAAATATTTCTGCCCTTTGTCAATACAAACTCTCTGGACCAGTTAATCCACACCCTGATCAGGGGTGATAAAATCCTGGACTTGGTCCTTACTAATATGGAGCAGCTTTGCTTCCCACCAATTACAATTTTTTCTGTGGTCAAATCAGACCACAGATCAGCCACATTTACCTTAAAACTGAAGCAGGAAGCATCTTCCAGTGCCTCAGTATTAACAGATTATGCCTAGGCTATTCTACTAAAACTAAGTGATGTCCTGGCTAAATTCAAAAATGCCCTCTCCATCTTGACAACCCTACTGTTAATGCTGAATCTTTTACTGCCAAGTTCTATGCACATGTAAATAGCTGCATAGAAGCATCTGTCCCCCTCAGAAGTAAAAACAATGCCAAATTTAAAAATTAACCCCTGTGGTGCAACCCTTACATAAACAGGCTCTATAGTAGAAAGAAAAGAAAAAAAACACACTGCACGCAAAACTAAATTCATTTCTCAAGATGCCAGTAATTCTCTTGCCAAACTTAACAGGGAACTTCAGACCCTGATCAAATCAAACAAATCCAGACATGAGGTACAAAAACAGCCACCTAGGTGAAGGATAACCACAAAGCCTTCTTTAAGTATGTTAAAAATTTCAGAAATTTCAGAAACAATGTCCAGCACTTCACAGCGCTAATAGCAAAGGAGAAGCACGTTGTTGCATCAAACTTAATTTCAGCAAATGCAAAAGCAGCAAGTGCTGTTCACCAAAATTACTTTCACAGACAATGAAATTTGCTTTTTCCTCCACCGTTGTGTGACCTCAGATTTGGTAATATAAGTCTAGGGGCAGTGTCCCCCAACATGGGGGAGCAGGGGAGGGGGCTTGCTCCCCTGCAAAACAAAATTGTTGAGTTGCTCAATGAAGTTGGTATTGACGAACGGTTTTCATTTTTTTCCATTCATCGAAATTACTTTCAGTGACTCAACATGAATCCTAGCAAAGGGTATCACATACTTAGACCCAGGTGGCACAGCCAATCTTCTAGAAGACAAACTTGGTTCATACCTCATTCCCCTCTTCCCTCCTATATTTCCAGATCATGTACGTGTATCTATACACCCACTCAAATCTCCAAAGAACAAGTCCTCAAGGTACTGTCCAAGGCCAAGAACACTAATTCTATGGGTCTGGATAACATACAAGGTTGCCTACTGGTCAGTCTGAAACATGTCTTGTCAGACCACCTAAACAGATTATTCAATATCAGACTCCAAAAGGGTTTCATGGCAGATGAATGGTGGACAGCAACAGTCATCCCCCTTGCATAAAGGTAGGGCATCAACTGGCCCAAGTAATTATAGACCCATAAAGCCTGGCAAACTTCATCTCTTAGGCTACTTTAAGTACCATTAAGGAATTAATAAATAAGACCAAAGGTAACTTACAAACTCTCTAACCAAGCCAGTTTGGATTCATCAGAGGGCAGAACCTGTCTACTTAACCTGGTCAACTTTTTTGAGAAGGTTACTGAAGCAATGGATGAGGGCAAATCAGTACACATTACAAATTGAGACTTCACAAAGACACTTAACACTATCCCATACTTGGGTATCATAGAAAAACTCTCCCAGCTAAATGTAAATCCCTGTGTACCTCACTGGATAGCAAATCTATTCACAAACAGATCCCAGGAAATTAGGGTGGGTGTCTCTACTGCCTACAAAAACCTGACACTAGCAGTATACCCAAGGGACCAGTCCTTGCACCACATCAATTTGGCATTTACTTTTTTAACACTGAAGCAAATGTTAAGGGTTTATGGCTGACTAAGTTTGCAGATAACTGAAAACTTGATATCGTCACAAACTCCCCTGAGGGCACCTAAACCAGAAGGCCTTTCTCAAACAAATAGCTGGCAAAAAAAACATGGACTAAAACTAAATGTCAAGAAATATATAATTGTATTCTTTGCAAGCATGACTTCCCTTCTAACTATCACACTGACAACATACCCATGAAAGCTGATTCAATAGTCAGGGACCTGTGAACCTCTTCTTCTTTCAGCTGCTCCCATTAGGGGTCGCCACAGTACATCAACTGTTTCCATTTCTTCCTGTCCTCTGCATCTTGCTCTGTCACACCAACCACCTGCATGTCCTCTCTCACCACATCCATAAACCTTATCTTAGGCCTTCCTCTTTTCCTGTTACCTGGCAGCTTCATCCTTAGCATCTTTTTCCCAATATACTCCACACCCCTCCTCAGCACATGTCCAACGTAATCTTGCCTCTCTGGCTTTGTCTCCAAACCTTCCAACCTGGGCTGACCCTCTAATATACTTATTCCTAATCCTGTCCATCCTTATCACAGCCAGTGCAAATCTTAACATCTTCAACTCTGCCACGTCAAGCTCTGACTCCTGCCTTTTTGTCATTGCCACTGTCTCCAACCCATATAACATAGCTGGTCTCACTGCTGACCTTCATTCCTCTTCTCTCTAGAGCATATCTCCACCTCTCCAGGGTCTCCACCACCTGTTCCCTACTCTCATTACAGATCACAATGTCATCTGCAAACATCATAGTCCACAGGGACTCCTGTCTGATCTCATCTGTCAACCTGTCCATCACCATTGGGACCTGTAAAACTGTGTTGGTAATAAACTGTCCTTTGATCACCATGTATCCACAATTGTAAGGAAGTTGTTCTTCACTGCACAGCTTATATCGAAATATACAGCATCCAGGTCAAGGGATGTAATCAGTCCACTGTATTCAGCCCTTTACAGGTTGATCATCGAATATAATACCCAGTATGATATGGATCCATCCAAGCATTTACCACAACTGAAACAACGCTGCTTATTGGCTATAAACGTATTACTCTCTTATAATTTGGTGTATGTGGCACACCTCATCATTAAGGGCTTTTCAACCAGAAAAAAGGAGGTCATTGTCCCACTGTACTCATCCCTCATTAGACCCATTATAGAGTATAATGCCCCATTTGGTATGTACCTCACAAGACATCTGCAACAGCTGGAAAGGCCACAGAAATACCTCACTAAAAGAATCACAGGCCTAAAGCAGATGCCATATGCTGACAGTCTAAAAAAACTCCAGCTATACTATGTGGCATATCGTCTACTCAGAGGTGATCTCTGCTTAACATACAAGGCCATGTCAAACCCTGAGCTGTTGGACATGCTCCACTTAAAGAAATCCCAATCCCTCAGAGCCACACATTCCAGGGATCTAAACCTTGTCATCACAATGAACAAAACATGCTGGAGGGATAGGTTCCTGACCCAGAGACTCCCCATACTCTGGAATAGACTGCCCATACATGTCAAGCAGAGTGCTTCATTGGCCCTCTTCAAAAGGAACCTTGATGATTGGATGGGAGATAGGAAATTCACCCCAGGATCATGTCAGTCGCCCTGCTAGACAGGGGCCCAGAGAAGTAAATATTGTGGGAAGAAATATCCAGGGAATTGGGAATTGCTATGGCTAGGCTTGCAGAGGCCCTAGGGCCGATAGCCTAGTACCAGCCTATGAACCTATGGCATCAAGGTCAAGGGGTGTATTCATTCCACTGGACTTGCCAATTATAAGGAAGTCCTTCATTGTACAACTTATATCTAAAGATATAGCATCCAGGTCATCATTCCAATGTACTCGGCCCTAGGCTGACTCTGGATCAAAGCTCTACCCCTGCAAACAAATATAAATACATCCCCTTTTGCAGATTACATTTTCTTTGGAAAATGCACATTAACATTAAGTTAAGTTCTCTTATTCTCACAGCTTTCAAAGTCAAAGTATCAATATTTTACATGTGCCTGATAATTTTTTGCTTTGTCTCTGATTCTACAAGCAAGAGATTGTTCTTCTCGGACACTATGTACTACAACACATTTTTAGTGGTAATAAATCATGGCTGCTTAAACTCTGATCAGGTTTCTAATCACATGTACTCAAAATGGATTACAAGCATAAAGTTACATCAGCAACAAATTTATAGAAATCCATTCCCAAACACATAACCAACTAGTTATAGATTATATTGAAAAAGAACTGCGCAAACTGGATCCAAACAAAGCACAGGGAGGAGAAGGAATTGGTAATAATGACCTGAAAACACTTCATCAAGAACTTACAGTACCATCAGGGGTCCAAATGGCGAGATGAGTAAGCAAGCAAGGGGTAGTATTGCTGAAATTGAATTCATCTTCATGTCTTGTTGAGTATTTTTATGAGGATAACCATGTTTTCACAAAATCTCACCAAGACAACACTGATATATAGACTGTATTTATATAACATATATTATGGACACAAGTAGGTTAAAAATTAAAAAAAGATAGCTGGGTGCACAAGGCCTACAATAAAAAAGTGCCCAATCCTGATAGGCACTATGGTGCTACAGAAACATTCCTACAGTGGGCTCAAGCCAGGCCCAGGGTGGAGGATGGACCCCTGTTGTAGAAGGCAGTAGTAGTTCACAAAAACTGATAGGCCAAAGAAGAGCCATAAAGATGATAAAGTGGACTATTGAGGATAAGAAAGAACAAAACCAGAAAAATCACAAACTAAGTAAACAAAAATGAAAGTAGCTCTCCGAAACCACAAAAATAAAATATGAAGATGTTTATTAAAGTAAGCACTTTCGGTGGGATCAATGGTCTGATGAAGGTGGGACATTGATCCCACCGAAAGCGCTTACTTTAATAAACATCTTCATATTTTATTTTTGTGGTTGCGGAGAGCTACTTTCATTTTCGTTTACTTGCCTTTGGGTTAGGATAAGAAAGAAATTATGTATTGTTACTATTATGTAAAAAGCCCAGAATTTCTAGACACAAGATATACAAAATGATTAAGAGAGAAATTAGAGGAAAGAAAAATACTTCCACAAGAAAACCTGTCAGAAGCTTCAAATAAAATTTTTCATTCATTAACACAACAGAGTTGTACAAGACAGTTTACAGATCAAGAAACTTTGATGTGTTTAGAAAAAGAAGCGTCTGAGGAAATGCGAAAATATACACAAAACCTAGATATTTTTGAAAAGCATAAAAAGGAAATATGGACATGGGGAAGAGAGAGAGAGATTTGGTACGGTGCAATATTATTGCAAAGAAGAAAGCCAAAATAATCAATATAAAGAAGGCATCCCCAAAGACATTCAAAGAGACATACAGGCAAAAGCATCCAGATATGGAAAATTTCACAATAAAAAATAATATCACAAAGAAGGAATGTAGAAAAGAGGATTAGTAAAGTAGAAGTTAAAAATATAGAAGTTGAAGTTACAGAGTGCCTGCAAAGTGAAGGATTTTGTGTAGAGGGTCTAACACAGGTTACATCACAGCATGATGGAGTGAGTCCTCAAAGAAAGGGGAAGCAGGAAGATCTTGAGACATCTGAAGAAGAAATATGGACAGGAAAGAAAAAGAGATTTAATATGGTGTAATAATTATGCAAAGGAGAAAGCAAAACTAAACACTACAAAAAGAGCAGCACCAAAGATATTTGAACAGAAATACAGGCAAAGGAATCCGGACATGGAAATCTTTACAATACAAAAAATAAGAAGACAAAGAAGAAAAGTAGAAAAAGGAGATTAGTAATGGAGAAGTTAAAGGGATAGAAACTAAGGTTATGGATTACCTGCAAAGTGAAGGATTCAGTGTAGAAAATCTAATTCAGAAAGCACCACAACAGGATAGAGCAATGGATATCCAAATTACGGGGAACCAGTGGAACGGGAAGCAATTGGTCAGGTGCCATATGAAGACATTTTGGAGCCTTCCACAGGAATCCAGTATAAACATTCACTTGAAGCTGGACAGCAAGGGAAGGAACAGGAAACTGTGGAAACTCTGACGCACTCAATGTTGAGGAGTGATTGTCACCGAGTTCCCACATGACAGAGCAACGGATGGCATGGGATGAAACTGAAGAGAGTTCCCACATGACAGAGCAACGGATGGCACGGGATGAAACTGAAGAGAAAGTGTCACAGGAAGATGTTATAGAACTTTCTATAGAATGCCCGCAAAAAATGGAAAACAAAAAATGTGCCCTCAGTTTATAAGAAAATGAGTTCAGCAGAGTTGCTTGATTTAATAGACATATTAAGGTCAATGAAAGAAACAGACTGGAGAATGTCAATAAAAACTCAAAAAGTCAGAAGTTTGAGAAAACAAATGAATGCAGTAATTAGGACTGTCCATAGAGATCCATGCAATCAATATAACAGAAGTAAACAGGATATATTACTGTGCTGCTAAATTAATAAATGATAAAGTTTTACCACAAGAACACAGGGTAGTGATGGAAAGGAAGGGGAGAAATTGAATACCATCATGGAAGTATTGAACAGAGAACACTATAAAGCAATTAAGACAAGAAGTGTCACTGTTAGTGGAATACATAAGAGGGAACAGATCAATAAAAATACTAAGAAAGATAGACATGATAAAAGCAATGTGCAGTATTAGAGGCTCTATCATGCACTATCGCAAACAAAAAACTTAGAAGATACATAGAAAAATATAAAGGAAAAGTACAAAATAAGCAGTTTATTAATGACCCAAAAAAGTTTTATAGAGTACTGGGAAACAAGGTAAAAGAAATTGAAAGACAACTAAAAAAAGAAGAAATAGCTACATTTTCGAGAAGTATCTATGAAGATCTTGTGGAACATAACAAAGATGCTAAATGGATAGACGTAAAAGACAGAATAAGAAGTTTAAAGGTACAGGATATGAAATGGGGTGAAATAACAGCCAGAGAGTTTGAAACAAAGATAAGAAAAGCCTCTAATTGGAAAACCCCAGGCCCAGATACAGTACCTAACTTTTGGCTAAAAGTATTAACATCTTTGCATGAAGATTTAGCCATGAGTAAGAACTATTTATATGCACACCCCGGACAGGCCAACCTAGCTAAAAACAGGAAAAGCAATGCTCCTATTTAAGAGTGAGCCTGCAAGCTACCCAAAAAAATTATAGGCCACTAAATTGCCTTGTGACAATGTATAAACTATACATGGGAATTGATGCCAACAGAGTTTATAGTCATTTAAAAGAAAACTTAATTATGGCAGTAGAACAAAAGGGTAATAAAAGGAAGTCATATAGAAAAAAGGATCCCTTGTTGTAAATAAAGTCATAGTGGAGAACTGTAAAAAGGGGAATAATCTAACTATGGCATGGATTGACTACAAAAAAGCATTTGATAGTATCCAATATTCATGGATTAAAGGGGGCTTAAAAATGTATAAGATACACTGTACTCTGATTGACTACATTACAGTGACCATGAAACAGTAGCAGACTACTTTGCAATTAAGCCATGATAAAGGACAAATTATTATCCCAGAGATAAAAACTCAAAGGGGGATATTCCAGAGTGACGTTCTGTCACCACTGCTATTCTGCCTAGCCCTTCTCCCATTAAACTGTCTACTTAGCAGCTTAGGCCATGGCTATAATTTAGCTCCTAGAAAAAGTACAGTTGTGCACACTTACCATAAATGTAGATGTTCGAGTGTATTCACTGGTGCAGTCATCACACTTGGGTTATCCCTGCCAGGGTAGCCCGAATACCAGAGGCTTAGTATTTCTGTCTGTTGCTGTCACTTCAGGACTGATGTCAGGTCGTCAGTAGAATAAAGTAAGGCAGCCAACGTCATTACATCAGTTTTTCTTGTCCTAACCTGTCATGAGCCCCCAAATGGGAATCAGGCTCTGGTGGAAGAACCCCACCACCCCACCAGTAGAAAGTAAATACCAATATGTCCCTTGTAAGGAAAGATAAGAAAAAAGAGGGGGGTGGAGGGAGGGAAACCAGGACTGCAACAGTGAATACACTCGAACATCTACATTTATTGTAAGTGTACACAACTGTAATATGTTCTTCGTGTTTCACTGCTGCAGTCATCACATTTGGGTTGATTCCCAAAGCGGAGGAAAAGGGTGGAGGCAGTCAGGGAAACTAGGGGTTGGCTAGGATGCCCTGCAAGACTGCAGAGGCAAACCTTGCCCTGGATTTGGAGAAGATATGCAGGTGGGGTAATGTTTGGTGAAGGTGAGAACAGATATCCAGGTGGCAGCCTCCAGGATGTCCCTGGTAGGGACTCCTCTGAGGAAAGCTGCAGACATGGAGGCTGCTCTGGTGGAGTGAGTTCTGACCCCCTTGGGGGGAGGCTTTCAGTGTTGTTTGCAGCAGAAATGGATGCAGTGTGCTATCCATTTGGAGAAGGTTTGTTTGGAGATGGCTTTGCCCTCTGCCCCTAAAGCAAATCTAACCAGCAATTGATTAGACTTTCTGAAGGATTTAGTCCTGTCTAGATAGAATCTGAGCTGTCTGTGCACATCTAGAGAGTGCAGGATCCTTCCCCCCTTGTTCTGTGGGTTAGGGAAAAAGGTGGGCAAATGAATGGACTGGTTGAGAGCCACAGTGGACACCACCTTGGGCATGAAGGATGGGTTAGTCCTGAGGGATACCCTGTCAGCATGGAAAATGATGAAGGGTTCCACAGCCATGAATGCTTGCAGATCGGAGACCCTTCTGGCTGAAGTGATGGCCAGAAGGAAAGCTGTCTTCCAGGAGAGAAATTTTAACTCTGCTGAAGAGGCAGGTTCGAACGGTGGGAGGGTGAGCTTTTCCAACACATAGTTAAGGTCCCAAGCTGGGGTTGGTGCTCTTCTGGGTGGCCTCAAGTTGCTAGCCCCTCTTAGAAACAGTTTGATCAGACGGTGTGAGAAAAAGGGGCTGCTCAGTGAGAAAATGAGAAGAGATAGCAGAGGCATGAATTTTAATAGAGGAAAAGGAGAATCCAATGTGCAGCAGGTCAGCTAAGTAATCCAGGATGAGACAGAGGGAAGGCTGTGCCGTATTGGCTCCCTTAGCCTAAATCCGGGTGCAGAACCTTTTCCATTTGTCAGCGTAAGACTTCCTAGTCCTAGGGCATCTGGCCTCACATATAACATCTAGAACCTGTTTGCTGAGGTTGGCAGATTGATCAGGGTTTAGGGAATAAGCCAAGCTGCCAAATTGAGTGTCTGCAATTGGGGATGCAGGAATTCCCCTTCCCTTTGGGTCAGGAGGTTTGGAATCTGAGGGAGATGTCAAGGTTGCAGAGGGGACAGGCTGTGCAGCAAGGGGCAGAGCTGCCACTTGTGTGGGTCCAGAAGATTTCTGCTTAAGTGGTCCGCCAGAGAGTTGAGTGAACCCTGTAGGAATTGTGCTAACAGGTGGAGTTGCATAGCAGAGGCTGTGTGCCAAAGGGTCATGGCCAGCCTACATAGAGGATAGGACTGAGTCCCTCCCTGTTTGTTGATATACCACATCACAGTTGTGTTGTCTGTTTTGATCAGGAGAACCCCTGGGGAGAGATGGGGTTTGAAAGCTGTCAAGGCATGCTGGACAGCTACCATCTCTTTTTGTTTGATGTGTAGATGGATTTGCTGTGGGCTCCATTGGCCCTGTATGCACTTGCCATCCAGGTGAGCACCCCATGCATAATCTGATGCATCTGTGGTGAGGGTCTGGGTGGTGTGGGATGGTGAGAAAGGTAGTCCATTGCTGAGGGAGCATGCTGTTGCCCACTAAAGAAAATCTTTTCTGAGGCAAGGTATTATAGGTATAAGAGTCTCCAGGTCTTGAGAGTGTTGACACCAAAGGCTTTTTAGGTACCACTGAAGTTTCCTCATATGCAGTCTGGCATATGGAAGGAGTAGAATGCAAGATGCCATGAACCACAGAGCTTGCTGGATTTTCTTTGCAGATGGTTAGGGTCTGGTGGATAGTTGAGAGAAGGAGGCTGTCAGGAAGGATTGCTTTTCTGGTGTAAGGAATGCCATCTGGAATGCTGTGTCCTGGCTTGCTTCCAGGAATATAATCCTTTGGGTGGGTACCTGTTGAGGATTTCTTTTTGTTGATTGTGTACCCTAGGGAGGTTAGTAGGGACTTTACAAAGACCAAGTGCTTGAGCAGCTTTTCCTGACTGTCTGCCTGAATTAGGCAGTCGTCTAAGTATGGGTAAATCTAGATATGTCTTTGTCTGCAAAAGGCAATGGCCAGAGCCAGACATTTTGTGAAAACTCTGGGAGCAGTAGATAAGCCAAAGGGAAGTGTAGAGAACTGAAAGTACTGGGATCCTGCCCTGAAAAGGAGATATTTCCTGGATGATTCCCTGATAGGAATGTGAATGTAGGCCTCCTTTAGGTCTAGAGTGGCTAGCCAAGCATCCTTGGAGAGCATGGGTAGCAGCTGCTGGAGGGTGAGCATTTTGAATTTTGGGATCACCAAAAAGGTGTTTAGAATGGATAAATCGAGGATGTGGCACCAGATGCCCTCTTTCCTGGGTACCAAAAAAGTCTAGAGTAGAAACCTTGGCTTTTCTGCTCTGCAGTAATGTACTCTATTGAGAGAGCAGGGAAATGACTTACTTTTGCACCTCTGCCCACTGGTTTTGAGATAGATCTGGGAACCCTTTTGGAGTTGGAAGGGAGTGGAAAGAAAATTGTTATCTCTGGGACACTATGTTGAGAACCCAGTGGGACACTATGTTGAGAACCCAGTGGTTGTTGGTAACGGTGGCCCAGGATTTTGCATGAAAGGAGAGTTTTCCTCCTAGGGGTAAGTGGAGGTGGGCTGAGGGAGGGGGTGGGAGAGGAGAGTCATTGCGAGTTCTTACCATAAGGGGGTGGCTTAGAACACCCAGGTTGTGAAGTGGAGGTAGTCCACTGCTTAGATCTCTGCATTCCCTATGGCTGCTGTCTGTGGGGTCTGGTTCCCCAGGGTCTGGGCTGAACTGACCTGGTGGGAGCAGGAAAGGACCAGTGCTTGGAGGGACAATACCTGCTGAACCTGGATGGCTGGACCCGTAAGAAATCCTTAACTGTCTGCATAGATTTAGCTTTTTCTTCCATCCTTTTTAAGACCTCTTCTGCCTTAGTGCCAAATAAGTTGTCTTTGTGCAAGGGGGCATCCAATAATTTAGATTTAACATGATCTGGCAAGGGCTGTTCCTTAAGCCATGCATGCCTACTAAGGACAGAACCAGTGACTGCTGCCCTGCAAGAAGCTTCTAGGGCGTCAAAACCACAGTGCAAGGTGTGTTTAGTTACTTGACTTGCAGAATGCATTAACTCTTGTAACTCTTCAGATTCTGCATAAGTAGGAAAGGAAGACAGTTTTTGTTTGAGGGATTCCAGGGTATGTTGCTGAAATTTTAGC
The DNA here is from genome assembly GCF_019279795.1 of Protopterus annectens. Taxonomy (NCBI): domain Eukaryota; kingdom Metazoa; phylum Chordata; order Ceratodontiformes; family Protopteridae; genus Protopterus; species Protopterus annectens. The sequence continues at coordinate 1,535,053,653 of NC_056743.1, read as the reverse complement.
ATATGGAACTGACAATTTAATGCACTGATAGCAAGAGTAGATGAGGTGTATACTTTTTTACCTCATCTGTCTAGTGCTCGGGAATCCCTATCTGAGGGGGTGGGATTCTTAGCAGTGGTTGCTTTAATTCCTTTAGGCCCTTGAGAATTTACCTCAGGGTCAGCAATAGGATTTTTAAAAAGAAATGTGTGTGACTTAGAGACTCTATAATACCTGCCTGATTTTCTGGGTGCAGGAGGAAGGGTGTCAGGAGTCAAGCTGGATTCCAGGAAACCATCCTCCACAACATCCAGGACTGGGGATGGCCAGGGGTCTGTGCTGTGGAATATCTATGAATCCCCTGAGTCTCTTTTTAGACTGAGGGTAGTCCTGACACTCCCATTGGAAATGCTCTCTTACGGTGTGAAGGGTTTCCCCAAAGGAAAAATCCTCTGGGGGAGAGGCTGAAAGAATGGAATCCTCTGCATCAGAATCCTCATAAGCAGAGAGGGTTTGCATGTCTTCATAATCAGATGTATCAGAGTCATCGGATTCCTGTTCAGACAAAATTACAAGGGACAGATCTCTTTTTCTTTTGGAAGGGGTAGTTCACCTTCCACTGATGAGCATGATAAGGCAAGGAAGCAGGTGCCTGAGATTGGGTCGTCAGTTTCTTGGGTGTGGTTCATAACCTGGGCCTAGGAAACTCAGTGGTTTTCGAAAAAATGGTAGTTGCAAAAGAAGTCATCAGTTTGTGTCAAGATCAAAGGACTTCCTCGGAAGCTGGTGCCTGCTCAGCGGCTCCGGACCCATCCAAGGTAGAGACAACCGCAGGATCCTTAGTCAAAGAAGAGATTTGCGGCATACTGGACTCCAAAAGGGTCTCGGTAGCGGCCTGCAAATCCAAAGAAGCAGGCATCAGGGGCTGTGAAAGTATATCACTGAGGACCGGAGAACTGATGACCAGCTTAATGGGAGTGTCATTGGTAGGTTTGGACCTGTGCGGTCCGTCTCTGTCTTTATCTTTACATTTTTTCAAAAGATCTGCTGTCAGATGGCTTACTGGAGCCATATCGGAATTCGAGGACTGTAAGTGAAAATATCTAGCTACAATAAGGGACCGACGATGTATAGTTCTGGCGTTGAACAAAGCACAGAAGCAACAGCGGGGGATGTCGTGGTCTGGGCCTAAGCAAGTGAGACAGTAAGAATGAAAGTCTCGGTGTGGTGTTTGCTTTCCACATTCAAGACAATTGTTAACTTTTTCTGACATTGATTAGTGCAAGAAAAAAGGATCCCCAAAGGAGTACTTAGCTTTAGAAGACTTCAGCTTCAATTCAAAAGACGAAACTCAGGTAATGGCCAATGGCACTCGTGCGAACTGCTTCTGCTTTGGCCTTCACTGCAAGAAAGACTGATGTATTGGTGTGGGCTCCCTTACTTTATACTACTGATGACCTGACGTCATTCCTGAAGTGACAGCACTCGTGCGAACTGCTTCTGCTTTGGCCTTCACTGCAAGAAAGACTGATGTATTGGTGTGGGCTCCCTTACTTTATACTACTGATGACCTGACGTCATTCCTGAAGCGACAGCAACCGACACAGAAATACTAAGCCTCTGGTATTCGGGCTGGCCAAGGGCTACCCTGGCAGGGATAACCCAAATGTGATGACAGAAACATAGCCCACAATGTAAAAGTTGTAGACTCCAAATCTGAATTCAAACCAGTGACAAGTTGAGTACCACAGTATTCAGTCGTGGGACCTCTCCTGTTTGGTATCTACCTTCTCTGAAGTACAGGCTAACACAGAAGGCTTCTGGCTAACAAAGTTCGCAGATGACTGCAAACTAGGAGCCGTAGTCGAGTCCCCAAATGAAGTGGACATCCTACAGAAGGACCTCAATGAGACGGATGCCTGGTGTCAGAGGCATGGCCTCAAGCTCAATGCCAAAAAGTGCACTGTCATCCCCTTTTTTAAAAACTCTGTACCCATGAACTACCACATAAATGGCAGTCTACTTAATGCCGAATGTGTGATAAGAGACCCTGGGACCCAGGTGGACAGTAGTCTCTCCTTCTATGTGGCACACCTCATCACAAAAGGGTTCTCATCCAGGAGAAAAGAGGTCATTGTTCCCCTCTACTCGGCACTCATTAGACCCATTATAGAGTACAACGTCCCTTTTGGAATGTACCTCACAAGACATCTGCAGCAGCTGGAAAGGCCACAGAAGTACCTCACAAAGAGGATTACTGGCCTCAAACAGATGCCCTACACTGACAGTATCAAAAAACCCAGCTTTACTCTGTAGCATATCGCCTTCTCCAAGGAGATCTCTGTCTAACATATAAAGCTATGTTAAACCCAGAGCTGTTGGACATGCTACACCTAAAGAAATCCCAATCCCTCCGAGCTACACACTCTAGGGACCTAAACCTTGTCACCACAATAAACAGGACATGCTGGAGGGATATATTCCTGTTCCACAGACATCCTATACTCTGAAACAAGCTACCCATCTATCTCAAGCAAAGTTCCTCATTAGCACTCTTCAAGAAAAATCATGATGAGTGGATGGGAAATAGGAAATACACCCCAGGGATCATTTCTGTGTTCTGCTCGATGGGGGCACAGGAAAGTAACTTTCTTGGGTGGCGTAAGCCAGGGAATCTTGTTGGCTAGACCTACTTAGGCCGTTGGGCCAATAGCCTAGTACCTACCTATGAAACACGAAGAACATCAACAAAGTGTAAAGACTTCTCATATCTCTTTGGCGATGATTTAAAACTGTATAGCTCATAAGATGAGGAACTGAAAGCACAACTGCAGGTTGTCAAAACTTTTTCAGATGATATAAGAATGTCAGTTGGTTTTGAAAAATATGCAAAAGCAACCTTTAAAGCAGGGAAAACTGCAGCACCAGGAAAACATCAGTCTGGGACAAGAAAGTGATATAAAAGAACTTGAGCAAGAGGAAGTGTATAAATATTTGGGAAGTGATGAAGGATCAACAATAAAACATGAACAAATGCGAATAAAACTTAGCAAGGAATGCTTTAGAAGACTTAAATTAATCCTGAAAACAGCACTGACATCTATGAACAAAATCCAAGCTATACACTAATTTGCTCTTCCTGTCCTAACTTACAGTTTTGGAGTGACTGACCGGCCCCAAGATGTATTGGATAGATTAGATATCACCTTACAGCCTATGAACATCAATTCGATCTTTGTATTCACTACGCAAAAGGTCAAACAGCCTCCCATGACTTCTCACACAAGACTACACATTTAACCACCCACCACATATCCAATCTATCACCTCCAACAAAATATCACCCTTGTAAAGTCACAAAACGCAATCCTAAAGACAAAGACTATATAAAACTTATAAACAAAATCAAGCTCAGAGTTTCATGTCACTATAACCTTATAATATATGGGGCATTCATCCCAACCCTGGCCCACCTACACCCGATAACCTTTACTCCCGTACCACAACCCCTACAGTCAAGCTACCACTCTCTACTCAAACTAGTTCCCTCCTAACATTTCACCTAAATATTAGAAGTATTAACAATACAATTCCCAACCTGCACGCCCTCCTAGCAACCCACTCCCCAAACATTATGTGTCTTACAGAAACCTGGCTTAAACCAAATATTATCGATGATAAGATATTACCTCCAGGCTATAACATACACTGACTAGACTGCACCGTTAAGAAAGGAGGTGGGATAGCAGTCCTTTACAAAAATACTCTAACTGTTAATAGAGACACCATACAACCACCCCAATTCAATAATACGGAACTCCTCATAACCAAACTACAGATTAACCATAACAAATGTTTGAACATCGTCTATGCCTACATTCTGCCAGGTAACAATATAAATACCCTAGAAGATATCCTCTACCGGTTATCCACTACCTACCCCCAAGAAACCATAGTTCATGGTGACTTCAATACCGACTGGCACTCCTGCTCCACCGAACCCCCCATCACCCATATAAACTTATCTGGGTTTAAATAGACAATAACCTCTCCCACTAGGATCAACAAACCTACCAACAGGCAAAGTATCCTATACTGGATACTAGTCAATAACCAACCCCAACTGTACACAGCTGGGAATCTCCATGGTGACCTTACTGATCACCTACTAACCTATATCATAAAACACAAGGCAGGCATCCCCCACCAGACCATACACAAAACATTTAGAAACAGGAAGAAGTTCAACCCTGTTAATTTCTAAAATGAACTAGAGGCAGTTGACTGGTCAAAACTAAAAAATCCATCATTAGAAGAGGCCTTAGCTTACTTTAACACTAAATTCCTAAGGATCCTTGATTCCCATTCTCCTGCACGTACTATTAAAACTAAATCAAATACTGCACCATGGCTCACAAAGGATACCAAGTCAAAAATCAAAAAGTACAGTTTTGTACCTACCATAAATGTAGATGTCCGATAGGTATGCATCTGCAGTCATCACATATGAGTTGTCCTGCCTCAGGCAGCCCTTCGGTCGGCCGGATTCCAAAGTCTGGGTCCGGCGGCTGATGTCGCCTTTCCTGACGTCAGAGCGCCTGGGGTATAAAAGCGTCAGCCAACGCCATCTTCCTCAGTTTTTCCTGCCCCAGATGCCAGGTGCCCTCTAAGGAAGGCTACATTTGGAGAAATGCAATAAATTCCAAACATTTTCAGATATATATATATATATATATATATATATATATATATATATATATATATGGTTCCCATTCAGAAGCCTGAAACATCATAAGCCTGAAAATCAAAATCCTGAAACCGAAAGCCTGAAAATTCAGAATCCTTTTTTTTAAAAAATAGTTTTTTATTTTTGTAATGAAACCATGCATACTATGATGATACAAGCAATGAGCGTTACACCAAAAAAACACACATAATGGTTTACAGCAATATTAGTACAAAAAGGGGCCAAAAAGGCATGTTTGTAATAAACTTAAAAGGAGTACAATCTCTTGCAGTATACATGGCACACAAACTAACAACTTAACCCAAACTGAACAATATTTACAAAGCTACCAGTACTGAACAGAGAAGGAGGCAACAGTGTCACTTTTTAAACGGTTAGATAATAGCAGCCCTACTTGTGGCTTGTAGTAGGAGAGATAGACCCCTCAAAACACGGGATATGGTATATGGGGAGGGTAGGAAGGTGCGAAAAAAGAAAAGGGAAAAGAAAAGAAAAAAAAAGAGAGAGGACAAAGGGAAGTTTGCAGAATAAACGTATCTTAGTCACATAAGATAACTTCAAACAGGCTTTTCCAGAGTTTACTGAAGTAGGCTCTTTTCTTGGGTCCGTTTATGATGAATTTCTGTGCCGAGATATATTTGGTGGCCATAGCTTTAAATCCCCGCCAACACAATTTGGTGCGATCCAGCCAATTATAGGTAATATAGAGTTTTATGAGGAAACACAGCGTTATTAGGATATGGATGTGCAATTTAGGCAGACCATGGGGGGGAATATTTAGAATAGCTGTTTCCCATGAGAGAGTGGAGCTATAGTAACCCATTTTTGAGACGACTTTGAGAGAGCACCAGAGTTTGTGGGAGTTATTGCAGTGCCACATAATATGTAGAAGGTCAGCTTTAGAACTTGGACAACATGTACATAACGGAGAGCTATTAGAGTTGAATTTGTGGATTCTTGTAGGGTAAGGTAAGCATTGTTATTCAACATCAGTTGAGTGTAGAGAAATTTCTTGAAGGAGATAGTTCAATGCTAGTTTTATGGCTAGTATTTTTGGTCCTCTGTAATAGGGTGGTTTTGATTGTCCCAATATTTGGAGAATAAGCAGTTTGCTTTGTAGAGTAGTGGGTGTAATAGTTTGTAGGACGAAGAAACTGTTTTATTATTACTAGCCAGTGTATTGATAATTAGATTTAGTTTATCCATTAGCTGTATGTCTGGGGCTGTATTATTGATTTGTGAAGAGATAAGTTCCTGAGTTGGCGTAGTATTACTGAATACTTGTTGTTAACCTTGAGTGTTAATCGGAGTTCAAGCAGTGACAGGGATTTATGTTTAAGAATATCCCAAACTTTAAGGTCTTTGATGTGGGGGAAGTCAGCAAGATCTATCATCTTATTGTTAATTTTAAGATTTGGGTTGAGGTGTATTGGTTGGAGAAAGGGTAAAATAGATTGAAGATTAATGTCCTTAATCATCTTTTGAAAGAGTTTTATTTGATATTTCAGTAAGGAGAATAGTTTTAAGCTATTCAGAGAGGTGGATGATAAGAAGGGAATGGCCTTAGGATTCATTTTGTTAACTAGGATATGTTTGTGCCATATCTTTAACCACGCTGGATTATGGGTTTGGGTTTTGTTGTTCATGTTTACAATGGACCAGAGTTTATTAGAGCTAATAATCAGATAGTACAGCTGGAGGTTTGGAAGGCCCACCCCACCTTTCTCCTTGGGGAGACTTAGCTTGGAAGAGGAAATCCTGACATTCTTAGGGAACCAGAGAAATTTGATCAGTGTTTTTTCAAACTGTGAAAAAAGGTTGTTGGATATAATTATATTTGTCGCACTAAATTGGTATAGGAGTCTAGGGAGAATATTCATTTTCACAATAGCTACTTTTGAGAGAAATGATAGGTTTAATAACTTCCACCTTTGTAGGTCTTGACAGATGATAGACCATGATTTTAGCAAATTGTTTTGAAGCATAGAGGCTTGGTTGTGTTCAAAGTTGATGCCAAGGTACTTGAGACTGTATGTGATGTGAAAGGGAGATTCAGGGAAAAAGAAAGGTTTATGCGCTTCAGGATTTATTGGGAGAATGTGTGATTTTTTATCATTGACTTGATACCCAGAGGCCTTAGAGAAGGAGGAAATTGCTTTTAATATTTTTGGCAGATCTGTGTTAGGATATTGGAAGTAAAGATTTAGATCATCAGTGAAGGCCGAAATTGCTACTTGTGTGTTTAGGATTTTGGGGATAGTATGAAATGTATTTTGAGTAAGAAATAGGAAAAAAGGTCCAATAAATAGATTGAAGAGGAAGGGGGAAAGTGGACAACCTTGCCTTGTGCCATTAGTAATCTGGATAAGATTAGATCTTTTTTTATTTATATAAAGATATGTGCATGAGTTCGAATAAAGAGTTCTGATCATATCTAGGAAGGATGTGGGTATATTAAAATGTGCTAACGTGGAGAAGAGGAATTCCCAGTTTACCCTGTCGAATGCTTTTGATGCGTCTAGAGTTAAGGCATATAACGGGTTTTCTTTTTTGGTAAACTGGATAAGAGAATCTAGTGTTAATGTATTGTCCCATGTATGTCTATTGGACATGAACCCTGCTTGATCAGGTGATATTAGGTGTGGTAGTACCTGTTTAAGTCTGTTGGCTAAGATGGCAGAGAAGATTTTGATATCAACATTTATAAGTGAGATAGGTCTGTAATTATGCGGGTCTGTTTTTTCTTTATTGTTTTTAAGTAGTAAGATTGTTTTTGAATTGTTCCAGTGTATGTCAGTAATTCCATGTTTTATGATGAAGTTAAAGACTTCTAGAAGAATAGGAGCAATTTTTGAGTTAAAAGTCTTGAAGAAGTTAGTAGTGAAGCCATCCGGCCCGGACTTGCCTATTTTGAGATTATTAATAGCTTTGAATCTCTCAGATATTAAACGGAGCTGATAAAATGGATATTTGCTCCTGGCTGAGAGATGGGAAGCTGATTGAATTAAGAAATGTATCCATCTGTAGACTAGAATTGTTGTGTCTACTATTGCTATAAATGTCAGAATATATGTCATAGAAGAGCTTAATAATCTCGCAGTCTGTTTTGTATATTTCCTTTATGTTGTAAGATGGAGATTGTTGGAGATTGTTTTTGAGTATTCTAGACAATGTTCTAGATGGGATTTGTGCCCATTCAGAGTAGGTTGCAATTTGTTTTTGTTCCTGTATCGAGTAGTTGTATAAATGTAGTTCACATAGTTCCTTGTGTGTAATATTGATCAATTCCTCTAGTTTGGAGTCAGGATGTGTTTTAAATTCTCTTTCCAAGGAAGCTAGCCTTAGAGCAAGATCCGATTCTTTCCTTTTATTAAGTTTTTTAAAGAATGTGGTTTTACTAATCAGGTACCCTCTTAATTCAGCCTTACAAGCCGCCATTGTATGTCGAAGCCCATCTGAGAACTAGCAAACCCATGATAATTCAGACAATGTCCTATCGATTCTCTACCACCTCTTTGTGTTTTAATAAGTTGTTGTTAAAGGACCAGTTTACCCGAGGGTGGTATCGGTGTGAAGGTAATCATAAGGGAGATTTTTATGATCCGATAGTAACCTAGGTTCACATCTTAGTGCAGTCTTGAATTTAGAGAAGAATTTAGAAATTAAGAAGAAGTCTAAACGTGACCATGATTTGTGGCAGTGGGAGTAGAAAGTGTACATACTGCTTTTAGATAGGTCCGCATCAAAGACAATAGTATCTATGAGATTAAAGTCCGCCATTAGTTCCTCCAGGGCAGTAGAGGCTTGATGATTATATGAGGGGGAATTGCTGGTACGGTCTAAACTGGGATTTATGACTGTATTCCAGTCTCCTCCAATAAGGAGGTGGTCAGGAATGAGCTAAGGATATTATAAATTTCCATAATAAAGAAGTGTTGTTGGGTGCATGGACCATATACGCTCAGAAATAAGACGGTTTAGTAGAATCCGCACTATGGATGTAAAATAACACCACCTACCAGATTTATCAGACTTGCCGCCTATGATAGTACCCTGGAATTGTCTCTTAATTAGGATTGCTACTCCCTTAGAGTTTGAACTATCGCCCCGCTATTATAGTCCTGATCCATTTTTTTTTAGAAGTTTTTTCCCAGCATTCTTTGGGTAGATGAGTCTCCTGTAAGAAACATATACTGGCCTGAGATTTAAAGAAAAGGTGTAGTATTAGGTTTTTTTTCTCAGCATTCTGTAAGCCTTTAACGTTCCAGCAGTCTATTTGCCAGCTACTGAATTCCTTGGTTTAATCTGTATTATTGAAAGGTGGGATAAGAGGGAGGTTATTGTTATACCTACATATAATAAGGTTTGTTTAGGAGTATTTATTTTTGGGTATAAGAGAGAAAAAGGATTGAAATATCTTTAACACTGTCCTTATGAAGAGATTTTTGTTGAAACAAACGGTAGCCCACAACTTCTTCAGACTAACCCCAGTGCCTAACCACCCATACTCCTTGTAAGAAGAAGTAGTATATATACATCCAAACATTAACCTAAACTTTACTATACATATGTACAAAATATAACTTTTCCAAGACATAACCTACCTAGATTCCTTACTACATCACCCACTGAGCTTCCAAGGCTGTAAGATATTTGACATGCAGTTTAAATAACTTGTGGCATGGTCTGTGGTAAGGTAGAGTAGTGTAACGGGTATATATGGCAACATGCCATCGCAAGGGTATATACCCTCGGGAGTCCATCGTTTAACAAATATATCTGTGAGTTTAGTGACTCACAGCATGCAACAAACACTTTTTAGCTTAACAGCATTATGACTTAGCACAGCTAGATAATCTAAAAGAAAAAAGAGACTCTGTCTGGGACAGATGTTTATGTATAGTGCCCTTACTCCACCAGCTATTTATGTTGACATTGAAGTTGAATTGAATTTTTTGAATTTGAATTGAATGTGTTTACGGAGAGGGAAAAAGGAGGGAGATCCATTGCTTCAAGTAGGTAGATTAATTAGCACGGTAGAAACAGTCTTCTCCCTTGCGGTCAGAGTACATGTCACCTGTACCTAGCCGAATAGAATATGTAGAGTTACTTGACACAACCCTATAATCTTACGCTCTACAAAGCTTGGTTTACATTTCTTGAGTATAGCACTCTCTCACAGACACCAATCTAGGGTCCGCTTACAGTCTTGATCTGTATTACATGCATCATATTGTATTAAAGTGATTCCCTTGAGACTAAGGCTCATAACAGACTCTCAGCCACCTTATAATTAAAATATATGTAATAATCAGGGACTAACTTAGGATGTGATTGATATTTTTAGTTGTATTTAGTATTATTGTATGGCTATAGAAAGGAAGCTTAAGCCATGATGGCTGTATTTAGTGTAGCAATATTGCTCAATCTAATAGGGTACTTTCCGAATAAAGCTTTAGTAGCAAATGATAATGTTTACTTTTATTTTGTAGTGTTTTGCACTTTCCAGTGCGTGGTCTGTATTGCAAAAGGCACAATGCATGTTGAATGGCTTAGGAGTTACAGCCTACATAGGTGTTGCATGCATATCTAGCTTTTACATGCGCTGCAGTACTAACACTCTTAGAGTAACACTGTACTCCATAGGAGAGGCATTAGGCATCTTAGCGACACCATCGTGATTCTGTTTTAACACAGATGAGGGATTTCTGAAGAAAGACTGTGGAGCTTCACTGAACTCTGTCCGGTTTCCGGAAGTTGACAGTATTGTTTGAGGCGCTAGGAAGCAAAAGCGTTTCAGAGCGGAGGTCCATAGCTGCCCTCAGCGCCTGTCAGCAAGCCTTGCTTTCCGTTTGCCTGATAACGCCTTGTTGTTCACTTTACAGTTGCAGGAGGATTGTCGGCGTGATTTGGGGTTGCAGGGATGCGTTCAAACATGCTGAACTAGTGAGTTGAGTGTTTGTTTCCTGGGGCGACGCGGTCCGTGGGTTGTTGAAGGAGCCTCGTGTATGTTGCAGCAGTATCAGGTGTTGCGGCCAAAGGAGACCCTCCTGGAAACATCCGTGAGAGGATTCGCACTTCACGCATACGTCGCTTGACTCCAAAAAGAAGAGAGGACCTTGAGACTTTTGCCCAGGTAGATGAAGGATTACTTGTTTGCCTAAATTAAAAACGATAGATTTGTTGAGAATGTCATCAGGTTCATGAGAGGCATTGTACTGTTCTGATAACTAGCTGTAAGGGGAGTCGCTAGCTATAATATAGCTTCAGGAGGTGGGAATTTTGTTGAAAGCCTTAGTAAAGGCTGTTTTTGCATCATTTGGAGAGATAACCGAGTATCTCACTTCATTGCTGTAAAATATCAGGTTGCAGGGATATCGCATTTGGAAGCGTATGTTTCTTTTAATTAAATCTGCACAAAACGGAGCCAGTTTTTGTCTGTTTTCCTTGATGCTTGCAGGTAGATCTTGAGAAGGTGATTTTGTGCTTGTTCCAGACAAGGGATTTATGTTTTTGCTGCATTTAGTATTTTTGTGTTACTTGGTAGTTGAGCAGCTTGACATAGACTTGACGGGGGTCTGAAGCGTCTTGCCTTCTCCGGATAGCTCTGTGGGCCCTTTCAATGATGATCTCGGGTATCTCCCCGTCAATTTGTAATAGAGACTCGAATATTTGCTTTGCGGTAGTGATTAAGTTTTGATTATCATAGCTCTCAGGGATACCTCTAATCAGAATATTGTTTCTCCGACTTCTTGCCTCCAGATCTGTTATTTTCATTTGGAGTTCTGTTATAACTGTGGATTTAGCACTAAGCTCTTCAGTAAGGGTTTGAATTTGATATTCATTTGTCTGTGTTTTTTGTTCAAGAGTGCCCACTCTTTCAGCAATCTGAGTGACAGATTTACTAATGCTTGAAAGTTGTTCCGAAAAGTTCTGAATGGCTGCATGTATGGGTTGTAGGGCCTGTTTTAATTCATCCATGTGGAAGCCAGAAGCCACAGTAATGTCACTAGTGCTTTTGTTAAGTTCCAGATGCTGTTTATTGGTTTTTTGCCTTTTTGAGGTATTCTTTTTCTGGAGAGAAGATTATCGAAGACTTAGCTTTTGTTGTCTGTGTTTCCATTGTAATAGGGTCATTTGAGGATTTTTGCTGTCTAGCCATGTGGTCTTCAGAGTGCTGCAGTAAATTGAGGCCTTCTGGAACACAGTAAGTACAAGGCTTAGAAAGCTGATAACGGATATACAGTTGCTTTAGACTCTTTCTTTATAGCTGCAAGTCCTGAATGATTTAATTTTATGATGCTGTAGTCGATTCCTTTATTCCATAGAACGTCCCTAGGCTTTTGAAAGGTATAAAGACTGAGGAAAGACTAATAAGGTAGGGAGCTCAGTGTAAATGCAGTTCACCAGGCGACCACCATCTTGGAATCCGAAAATTCAGAATCCTGAAAACTCAAAATCCTGAAAGCCCAAAATCCTGAAACTCAAAATCCTGAAAACACAAAATAGACATACTGATGTCATTGTGGCTTTGCTATTGTTAGCCCTGTGGTGTTAGGTCATGCGTTGGGGTCAGGTAAGTGTGCGGTTGGTTTTATGTTAGGGTTAGGGCGGTTTAAGTGAGTTAGGGTTAGGCAGGTTAGGCATGTATGCAATAGTGACAAATATTGGGGTTAGGGCGGTTTAAGTGAGTTAGGATTAGGGCGGGTCAGGTGAGTGTCGATAGTGATGGACCTTAGGGTTAGGGTTAGGGTCAGGGTCAGTTGGTAGATATTAGTGTCTTTATAGTGACATATTAGCATTATTTGTGTTTTCAGGATTTTGAGTTTCAGGATTTTGGGCTTTCAGGATTTTGAGTTTTCAGGATTCTGAATTTTCAGGCTTTTGGTTTCAGGCTTTTGATTTTCAGGCTTATGATGTTTCAGGCTTCTGAATGGGAACTATATATATATATATATATATATATATATATATATATATATGCATGTATATAAAACAAATACACCATAATAGATAACCCCAGCTAGCTATGAGAGGGATAAGAACCCAATAAATACCACAGAGGGGAAGGAGGGAGGGTAAACCTGACTGTAGATGCATACCTATCGGACATCTACATTTATGGTAGGTACAAAACTGTACTATGTCCCTTCAAGGATGCATCTGCAGTCATCACATATGGGTAGAATACCATAGCCAATCTGGGGGTGGAGGATCTAAGTAAATGATGGTGTAGCTAAAATTCCCTGCAGAACTGCCGTAGCAAAGCCTGTCCTGGATCTGGAATATAAAGGTAAATTGTAATGCTTGGAAAATGTATGCACGGAGCTCCATGTAGCAGCTTCTAAAATGTCCTTGGTAGCCACCCCTCTTAAGAAGGCTGTTGAGGTGGCTGTAGCTCTGGTGGAATGAGGTCTAATGTTAGCTGGCACAGTCTTTCCATGAAAGGAGTAACAAAAATGAATGCAATTCCCTATCCATTTTGAAATTGTCTGTTTGGAAATTGCTTTTCCTTGTGCAGCAGCAGCATATGCTACAAACAGCTGGTCAGTTTTTCTGTAACATTTAGTTCTGTCCAAGTAGTAGCGCAACTGCCTGTGTATGTCCAGGGTGTGCAGAAGTTTTTCCCCTTTGTTTTGTGGATTTGGAAAGAAGGTAGGCAGGTGAATAGCTTGGTTTAATGAGACCCTGGATACCACCTTTGGCATAAATGAAGGAGTGGTTCTCAGTGAAACTCTGTCCTGATGAAAAATAAGAAATGGCTGCACTGCCATGAGGGCCTGTAACTCAGATACTCTTCTTGCTGAGGTTATGGCCAGAAGGAAGGCAGACTTCCAAGACAAAAACTGTGGTTCTGCAGATGCTGCTGGTTCAAAGGGAGGTAGTGTTAGTTTTTCCAACACGAAGTTAAGGTCCCAAGTAGGCACTGGTGGTTTCCTTGGAGGATTGATGTTTTTAATTCCTCTTAGAAACTGCCTTAGGAGAGGATGAGAGAAGACAGGTGGATCAGTATTGTACTCTGCTGAAATTGCTGAAGCATGAATTTTAATGGAAGAGTAAGACAGGCCATTGTGGAGCATTTCTGCCAAGTATTCCAGAATATGTGCCATGTTCATCACTGTTGCATCTAGGCCCTTTGTCGTGTTCCAAGTGTGAAACCTTTTCCATTTTGCTGAATATGCCTTCCTTGTGGAAGGCCGGCGAGCTTCCATGATGATATCCTTCACTCTTTTTGATAGCTTACCCTGTGGAGGGATCAAGGTATTTTCCAGGCTGTTAGTTGCAAGGTTTTCAGGTTGGAATGCAGAGTTTTGTAATTGTGTTGTGTCATGAGAAGTGGCCATAGTGGAAGAGGCCATGGTTTTGTGCATGACATGCTCTTTAACAGAGGGTACCAGTGCTGTCTTGGCCAGTCCGGAGCTATCAGAATCACTTTTGGCTGCTCTGTCCTGATCTTCAGTAAGACCTTGGTCATTAATGGAAGAGGTGGAAAAGCATACACTGTTAGAGTTCTCCAGCTGAAAGACAGGGCGTCCACTTTCCATGCTTGTGGGTGGTATGTCCTTGCGCAGAATTTCTTCAGCTGATGATTGTGGGGGGAGGCAAAGAGATCTATGTCCGGTCTTCCCCATAATTGTGTTATCTGAAAGAAGATGTCTGGGTGCAGCATCCATTCGTGTGCATCCATGATGTTCCTGCTTAAACTGTCCGCCAGTATATTGTCCTTTCCTGGCACGAACTGGGATTGTAGCTCTATATTGATTTTCAAGGAAAGTTCCCATAGATTCATTGCCAGTCTACAAAGAGGGTAAGAATGGGTGCCCCCTTGCTTGTTTATGTACCACATAACTGTGGTGTTGTCTGTCCTTATTAGCAGGTGGCCTTGATGCAGAAAGAGTTTGAAGGCCTCGATTGCATGTATCACTGCCAGCATTTCCTTTCGGTTTATGTGCATGCATAGCTCTTTTTGTGACCATAGTCCTTGAATGCATCTGCCCTCCATGTGCGCTCCTCATCCATGATCTGAAGCGTCCGTTGTAATGGTTTGGCTGGCTATTGGTTTGCTGAAGGGTAGACCCCTGTTTGACTGGCTTGCTTGAGCCCACCACAGAAATTCCTTTTGAAGGCATGGAATGAGTGGTATCAAAGTTTCCAAGCTGTGACTGTGCTGAGTCCATAAACTCCTTAGGTACCATTGTAGCTTCCTCATATGCAGCCTTGCTTGTGGAATCAGGAGAATGCAGGAAGCCATGTAACCCAGGGCCTACAGGATTTTCCTTGCAGTCAGCTGAGTTTGTCTTGACAGATGTTTGAAGTAATCCGGTAGTTGACTTAGTTTTTCTTCTGTGAGGAAAGCCATTTGGGTGGTTGTGTCCAGATTTGCACCCAGAAAAGTTATTCTTTGGGATGGTACAAGTCTTGACTTGTGAATGTTGACTGTATATTCCAAGGCCTGAAGTAGGTGAATGGCATAATTCAACTGTTTTACCAAAGTTTGTTGACTGTCCGCTTGTATAAGGCAGTCGTCCAGATATGGGTATATTTGAATCCCCTGAAGTCTGCAGTGTGCAATTACTGATGCCAGGCATTTTGTGAATACTCTGGGTGCAGTAGATAAGCCAAAGGGCAATGCTGAGAATTGATAATGCTCTGAACCTGCAAGAAATCTGAGGTGTCTTCTGCAACTTTGTCTGATAGGGACATGCAGGTATGCCTCCTTGAGGTCTAGAGTTACCAGCCAAGACCCCTTGCCCAGCATGGGAAGGAGTTGCTGTAGAGTCAGCATTTTGAATTTTGGCACAATGAGATAAGTATTCAGTGCGGACAAGTCGAGAACAGGCCTCCATTGCTTTTCTTTTCTTGGAACAAGGAATAGTCTGGAATACAATCCTTGGCCTTGTTCTGAGAGAGGAACCTTTTCTATAGCTTTCATTTGCATTAAGTTGGATATTTGTTTCAAAGCCTCTGCCCTTTGATTCGGTGGCAGGTCTGGCATGCCTTTTCTTTTTGGTAATGTGTGAAAATGGAACCTGTATCCTTTGTCTATTATTTGTAGTGTCCATTTGTCCCTTGTAATACTGTGCCGGTTTTCTGAATATAAAGAAAGCATTCCGCCCAAAGGTGCTTCCAATTGAGCCCTGGTTGGCGGTGTCAAAGTAAAGTCATTGAGTCTGTCCTGGTGCAGCAGTTGTAGGTCCTGCACTACCTCTCTGGTTGGGAGGCTGCCATTGACGGCTTCTGTAGGAGCCTCTAGCTTGCCCTCTACCTCTGGCACGCCTGTTTTTGCCTCTCTGAAATCTCTCTGTGTCTGGAAAGGACCAATTCTTGGAAGGCCAATTTCTGCTGAATCTTGGTGGTTGGACTTGGAGAAAATCTTTGACTGTTTGTACAGATTTTGCTTTTTCTTCAAATTTCTTTAAGACCTCCTGAGCAGTGGAGCCAAATAACTTTTGCTTCTCCAGTGGAGCATCCAGAAGCTTTGCTTTAACATGGTCTGGCAGAGATTGTTCCTTCAGCCAGGCATGCCTACGTATGACTGCACCTGTCATAGCTGACCTACATGAAGCTTCCAATGCATCATAACCACACTGCAAGAAATGGTTGCTAACCTGTTGGGAGTTATGTACCAGATCCTGAAGTGATTTGCAATCTAGGGGCTCAGGCGAAGACAGTTTTTTATGCAATTCATCCAACAAATACTCTTGGTACTGTATCATATGAAACTGACAATTTAAAGCCCTCATAGAAAGAGAAGCCAAAGTATACACTTTTTTACCCCATCTCTCTAAAGCCCTGGACTCCCTTTCAGAGGGGAGTGGATTTTTGGAAGTGGCAGCTGCAACCCCTTTAGGGCCCTGGGAAATAGTTTCTGGATCAGCAGAGTGGGCCTTGTAAAGGAAAAGATGTGAGTCCGGGACCCTGTAGTACCTATCGGGTTTGGCAGGAGCCGGAGGAAGAGTGTCAGGGGTTGTGCTAGACTCAGAGTACACATCATCAATGACATTTAAAGCAGGAGGAACAGCCAAAGGTCTATGCTGAGGCAAATGCAAGAAAGTCCTTAATCTCCTCCTGGAATCAGAGAATTCCTGGCTCTGCCATTGGAAATGCTCTCTCATAGTGTGAAGTGTCTCCCCGAAGGAAAGCTCTTCAGGAGGGGAGGCCGAGGGGATAGATTCCTCTGCATCAGAATCCTCGTAGGCTGAAAAAACCCTCCTCCCGGTAGTCCGAATGAGTAGAGCCATCACAGGCCTCATCTGAGGAGTGTGGATCAGAGGGCTCAACCCTGGGCCTTTTATCTGGAGGAGGTTGAGAGCCCCTCGGAGATGGCTGTGAGCCCCCTAGAAAAGAGAGAGGTTCTCTGCTAAACTTAGGATCTGTGAACCTGTAGAGGGTCCCTGAGGAATAACCCTGGGAGGCAAAGTTCTTGAGTGTTTAGCAGCTTTAGCCCTAGAGAAAGCCTTTATGGACATGGATGCAGGAGGCCTGGCTGCACCACGTGCTGGTGTAGTTTTGTCTAGGGTAATGGTGTCGGAAGGTTCCAGGACACCAGTTTCTGATGGAAATTCAATAACCGACTCCGAAGGGGCCTCCGGGGCCGAGGTTGTCGGTTGAGCAGTATCGGTGGACGGAAGCACCAAGGACTCAGTTTCAGCCGAGACCGAGACACTCGCAGTAGACCTGTCCGTGGTTTCAGCTGAAACCGCGGCCCGCGTGTGTCGGTCCTTGTCCTTCCGTTTCTTAATTAAATGCGAAGTCGGAGTCTCCGACGGCATATTGTAAGCAAAACTAGCCCCAAAAAATTCCTCTGCAAACTCCGCCCGACGTCTAAGAGTGCGTCGGTTGAAGGAAGCACAGGCTGAACAAGCCGAGACGTCGTGGTCTGGGCCTAGGCAGGGGAGGCAGTAAGATTGGAAATCCTTATGAGGTATTTGTTTCCCACAAGTTAAACAATTATTAATTTTATCTGACATCGGCTGAGGCAAGAAAGAGTCCCCAACGGGGTACTTAGCTTTTGAAGTCTTCAGTAGCTGAATTACAGGAGCTGGCCGACCGGCACTTGCGAACTGCTTCTGCTTCGGGCACCACGCGGCAAGAAAGACTGAGGAAGATGGCGTCGGCTGACGCTTTTATACCCCAGGCACTCTGACGTTGGGGAAAGGCCGACATCAGCCAACGCCGGACCCAGACTTTGGAATCCGGCCGACCGAAGGGCTGCCTGAGGCAGGACAACCCATATGTGATGACTGCAGATGCATCCTTGAAGGACATCTAGGAACAGAGCCTGGGCTAACTGGTAATCAACTAAAGCCCCGCTTGACCATTTAAAATACCGCCAACTCAGGAATGAAACAAAAAAATCCTTTCTATTAGATAAAAAAGCTACTATCAAAATCTCCTACATAAACACCAAACCAACCCTCAAAAGTTCTGGGCAGGCTTAAATCAACCTATTCATACAGGACATTCAACCACCCCAACCCCTTCAAACCTCACCCATAATTCCCCAGAGACCACAGCTGCCGCCTTTAATAACTTCTTCATTGAAACAGTCCAATCCCTACAAAATCAACTAACCTCCACAAACCCCAACCCTACATCTAATCTACCCACTAATCATCCCCTATTTAGCTTTCAACCCATCTCTGCCACTTTTATCAAAACCCTAAACTAAAACCTACTACCCTTTCTGCTGACCTCTTCCCTGCAGAGTACCTACAAATAGGTAAACATAAAAACACGCTGGTTATACACGGCAGTAAAAATGCATTAAAACTTTAATCTTCGATAACAGAACAGTAAGCACTTTCACAACCAAAACAGTTGCTTCATCAGACTACATATTAAATCAAACATACTCATTTTATATTTATGATGCAATACAAACTGTCCAATCACTGAAATGCTAATTAACACTTAAAAGGGTAAGTGGACATTTGTCAAAATACTTAAATATATATCTATATACATATGTACATCTAGGAAATATATATACACACACATGACTAACCTACACAGTCAAAAATTAATAAGCACATGCATATACACTTATGAAGAATAGCAAAAAAAATATCAATGTTTCAAACTCCTTGATTTGAGGGCAGGTTTAAGCGACATCCTGCTATTCAAACCAGGAGGTCTGTCAGCATTAAACAGCAGTATCCACCTCTGCTCAGCCTTCTCAGTTTTATTTCTAGCATCACCTCCCCTCATATTCATCTTAACAATCTCCAGAAATAGAAACTTAAACATATGACTAGCACCTTCCTTTTTAACATGCATAGCTAAGGCATTGCTCTCTTTACAATTTCTTATATCCCTGAGATGTTCTAGGACCCTTTCCTTAAATAAGCGATTTGTTTTGCCTATATAAAAAGAGTAACATTCTGTGCAATAACAAAAATAAACAACGTTCTTCGTTATACAATCAGCACAGAAGTTACAACTAATGTGAAAACCTAACGTGGTTATTTCATCTGTACAAAGACTGCACCTCTGTGAATGTAGGTACAGGCTGTGCACCTCCTACAACTATATGTCCCTAGTGTATCGAATGTAGTAGTTCCGGGGGTGTCATCTTGTAGTATATATATTTCCTATGTACATATAATGTATATAGATATTTTTTTTTACACGTTTTTGACAAATGTCCACTTACCCTTTAAGTTTTTTTAAGTGTTAATTCATAATTGAAAATGAGTATGTTTGATATATATCATCATAAATATAAAATGATGTTTTGGTTGTGTGAAGTGCTTGTTGAAAGCAACTGTTTGGCTTTTCGTTCTGATATTAAAGTTTTAATGCATTTTTACTGCCGTGTATAACCAGCGTGTTTTTACGTTTACATATTCTTCCTCTACGTGGTTATTTCATCTGGAGTTTGGTTTTTCATTTTCTACATACCTACAAATAGGTGCTGATGCCATTGCTTACCCCATTAGCTATCCTGATCACTAGAACCTTATCTGAAGGTGCTATCCCCTCCCTCTGGAAAATATCACACGTCATCCCACACCATAAGGGCGGACGTTCCACAGAATTATCCAACTATAGACCCATTGCTATTCTTTCTCCACTAGCCAAAATAATGGAGAAGTGCATACACAAGCAACTAATGCAATATCTCATACAGAACAACCTACTGTCTAACTCACAGCATGGCTTTAGGCCACATCACAGTACCACCTCTGCCCTCCTTTCCTTTACTAATGCCATAAACCAAAACAGGAATGACAATAGGCTTTCCTCTGCCTCCTTTCTTGACCTGTCAAAAGCCTTTGATATGGTCAGCCATGAACTTTGCATTCTTTCTCTAAAATCAATCTCCTTGAATAATCAAGCAATCCAGTGGTTCCAGTCCTATCTGACTGGCCAACAGTCTGTATTATGGCAGGGCAAATTGTCCAGCCAGTTGCCTCTCAAACTTGGTGTCCCTCAAGGCTCCTTTTTAGGCCCACTACTCTTCTCTATTTTCATCAATAACCTTCACACTGCTATCTCCAAAGCTACCTGCATTCAATATGTAGATGATTATATTTTGA
Organism: Protopterus annectens; assembly: GCF_019279795.1. NCBI lineage: Eukaryota > Metazoa > Chordata > Ceratodontiformes > Protopteridae > Protopterus > Protopterus annectens. The sequence goes on along the minus strand of NC_056743.1, from coordinate 1,535,033,385 downwards.
TCTGCTCAGCCACCTCCTCATCTGACCTGCAAATCTTAACCCAAAACACATTTAACATCATTGAAAACTGGCTCTCCAACCAATGTATACTGCTGAACCCCAATAAAACTAAACTTCTACTCTTCACCCCCACTAGTAGATCCATCCCAATTTCTTTCTCTGTTACATCCAACAATGGTACCTCTATCTCCCCAGATACCCATCCTAAGCTTCTAGGGGTTATTATAGATAAAAGTCTTAAATTTGACCTACAGGTCAACAAAACCATACAGACCATCAATAAGAAGCTTGGATCTCTGTACAGAAACAAGTCATTTTTAACCCCACTGGCTAGAATTGCAATTGCCCGGTCACAACTACTCTCTACTCTTACTTATGCCTCTCCTGTACTCTCCAATCTTAATAACTCTGAACTGAGTAAGCTCTCCCACAGCTACAACCATATTGCCAGATTTGCCACCAGCTAAACCTACAGAACCCATCACTGTCAGAACCTTAACAACTAGAGTGGCTAGAACTGCCCAGCTTAATTCAATTCAATCAACTCTTAATCGCACATAAAATACTATACCAACCTGAAAATACCCCCCACTCATAAATATTACAAAGCCATACAACAACGTGAGGTCACTACGGTCATCCAACAAACTACTGGTCCAAACCTACAAAGCTAATAACTCAGCTGGTGAATCCCTGTTTGCCAACTTTGTTGGCAAACCTGGAATTCACTACCAAACTATATAATCCTTCAATCCTCCCTAAGTCTATTCAAAAAAAGCATCAAACAGTATTTCAAAATGAACTGGCTTTGTCCCTGTACCAACCCTAATTAAGCTACAAAATGATAATCCTACCTAAACAGTATCTTAAACATCTAATACTCAACAAATGTTTTGTTCCAGTATGATGACTTGTGTTTTTAATGTGCCCGACCATGTAACTTGTGAGTCCCTATTGGGACCATTACTAAACTATTGTAAATATACATAACTCTTTATCTTATATTTTCTATGTATCTAATTGTTGTGTAATCTTTGTAATGTTGTCTATTGGAGCTTTTATCGACGGGCCTCTTCTGAAAATGGACATATATCCAGTCAGATTATCCCGGTTAACAAATGTAAAATAAAATAAATAAAAAAATATAAATGCTTCATGCTCAAAAAGTGATTTATAAAATTCAGTGCATACCAAGATTATATATTCCCCATTCCGAAGGAGGGATGGACCTCCTTGAAATTGATTACATGTAAAGATATGCAATCGTGGGACTCCAAAAATATCTGCTGACCTCATGAGACCCAAACGTAGTTAAAGTTTTGAAACATGAGGAGAATAAATCTAAAATGACTTCTCTGCTTAATCTAGCAGAAGCCTATCAGCTTCAAGCAGGAATGGAAACCAGACCAGAAGTACATAAAAATCAGGCAGCAACTGAATGTGCCAAAAAACAAAAGAAAGAATATAAGGTAAAGGACCAGAAGAGAAGGCAAGAAATGTGGACAACACATAAATATAGCTGCAAGTATAGAAAACTTATGTAAGAACCTCATGTTGATCAGGAACAAACACAGGAATGGTTAAGGAGAGGTGAATTCAAACCAAGAGATGTAAGGTTAATTTTGGCGGCCCAAGATAGTGGGCTGTGTACACATTGGTTTACAAAGTTCATTGAACATGTGGGAGAAACAGAAAAATGTAGGTTTTGTAAAACTGAATTAGAAACAGTCACACATACCTCGTTGCTGGTTGTGACATACTAATGGCAGAAGGACTGTATACTGAAAGGTATAATAATCTGGCAAGATTGTTGCACTGGGGATTGTGTAAACATTAAGGTACTGAAGTGGCTGAAAACCACTGGAAACATGAACCACAAAGCATCATAGAATATGATATATGTTACCAATACATGTAACTCCATATGAATTGCAGGAGTGATTACTGGGCACACTGCGGGTGCTGCGAAGAGCACTTTTGCCTAACATCAAAGACTGAAACATTACTAATTTCATGAACTTTAATTGTACTTTGACATAAGAATGGGGTCCATTCCTGTCATGGTATTAGAAACCCAAAAGACTTGGAGAAATTAAAAAAGATAGCATTATGTCTGTTATTTACTAGGCCATATAAATTCAGGGAGATTATTCAAGATTGGAGACATGCATTTATTAAACGTGTCTTTAAGGAAAAGGGGAGTAGGATAAACCTAGACCTGTAAAAACACTTAAGTCTACTTTCATACTGTGGGAAAATAAATGGAGAAAGTAATATTGGATAAGTTACTGTCAGAAATAGAAAGGCTGGGACTTGAAACCATATATTAGCATCCATATGTTGAAAATAGATCTCTTTCCATCTATACCATGAAGTTCTATAACAATATAATAACAGCTATGAATAAAAAATGTGCTGTGATGTAATTTGTATAGATTTAACTTCATCATTTGACAGGGTCATACACAAAACACTGATTAATTAATTAGAACAACTAGGTATCAATGTACTCTTGATAAGATAGATAGCTGCATGGCTTACAAATAGCACATGGCAAATATACAGCAATTGGAGAGGTGAAATTCTTGGTTACAGTCAGGGTGTCCCACAGGGTTCTGTACTAGGCCCTTACTTGTTTAGAATGTATCTTTCAGACCTACCTTTTTCATCTGAAGTATTCTACAGTCTGTATGCAGATGACTTGAAATAGGGTAAACCGATTACATGTATTACAGATAGGGCATATCTGCAAAACAACTTAACTAAATTGACCATTTTGGCACAGGACGATAATATGTTGATAAATACATCAAAAACTAAGCATACGAGATTTGGGAGACATAAACTGAAAGGTGAATATTTAATACAGCAAACAGTGATTGAAACTGTAGGCTCATTTAAGGACCTGGGATATGGGTAGATCCAGCTTTGACTTTGTCTACTCATATCAACCAATTATTTAATGATAGTTATTGCACACTGCGGTGGTGGTGCTGCGGTAGTGTTGTCGCCTCACAGTACGACATTGTTCTGTTCAATTCTCAGCAAGAGCGTCTTCTGTGTGGAGACATGCGTGAATGGGTGTACCTTCGTTGAAGGTTGTGCATCAGAGTTGGCAACTCGGGAAGTAAAAATCTACTGCCAATCATTAGCGGACCGGAGTTCCTTTGTGGTGACCCCTAACCGGGAAAAGCCGAAAGACACAACAACATAGAGCTATGGGTTGCATAAAAGGATTTATAAAATCTATGAAATCAGAAATCATGAAGTCATTGTTTGTTAGTTACATTAGACTGAAACTTGAGTATGGAATAACAATATGGAAACTTTATAAGAAAAACAAGCATGAATAAGCTGGAAAGAGTACAGTGGAAATATGCCAAGGGCTTCCATGGTTGTGAAAACTTAAGTTATTATAAAAGACTAAAATATCTGAACTTGTAAAGTGTCTCTTATAGATATCTAAGAGGAGATCTTATTCATGGATATAGGGCATTTAGAGACAATTACCTCTGGCAATGTTTGGGGTTATCAAAAAGTAGGAGACAATCCTCAGATAACCTGGTTTCACTTTCTAATCTCAAAATACTAAAACATTGAACTTCAGTATCTCAAAACTATAAAGCTGAATTTTCTAAATACAGAAACCCCAAAAGCACAAAATTCAAAATCGTGAACATAAAAAAAACATACACCACACAACACATACACCATCCTTCAAAAACAACAGACAAAAAAACCACACACAAACACAAAAACACAAATAAACAAATCTAACCTACCCTGCACCCTCCACACCCCCGCTACTTATATATATAATAACTCCGAGGTCGCACCAAACAGAAAAAGACAGTAAACTCACCACTAGACACTCTACACTCCCCTCGTGCACACACATCACATATATACAAACACAACCACTTTCAACATTTAAACACTCACCCCGGGATTCATGAAGCTCGGCGCAAGGACGGCGTTAGCCTTGCACTGACCGTGCGGCGTAGAGATGGCGCAGCAGCACCACATGCATATTAATGAAGGCGCGCTGCCACAACGTCCACGTGCATAGGAAACGTGCGCGAGTGCAGGGGGTGTATCTAAGTGCTGCACGGAGGTGTGAACATGTCGGCTGCAGACCCGCAACCTAAAATGCTGACTAGTACAGCCTGCCTCTAATAATAATCACTCCTATCAGTGTCCGTGGATACTGAAATGTATGTAAAGCATACAAGACATTTTTGCGAACAACAAAATAAAAAGTAAACACAAAGTCACGTAGCTGAATATTGAGTCCCCATCCCTTGAACAAATGAAATTTAAAACCCCCTGCCCGTATACCACTGTAGTGTTGATTGTTATACCAAGTGGAAGTGAAACGCAGTGTGTTAGCACACTGCTGCCCTTTGCTAAGCAGGTTTACCACCTGTCCCACTTTGTGAGGGACTGTCCCTCTCTGGGCAGTTGTGTCCTTACCAAAACTATTAAAAATGTTAAATGTCCTGTGATTGTAGGACATAATTGTGTCCCATACTTTATGTAATAGTTCCATAAAATACTTAATTCTGTATGTAAAATACCTAAATATTACAAGAAACAGAATAAGCAACTAAACTGCTACAACAATAAGCTTTCATTTAGGCATAAAACTAAAGTACTATCCTTTGTACTGACTGTGGGTATGTGTTGGCCTGTAAAATCTGATGTGTGTCCCGAAAATGTCCCACTTTGGTCATTTGAAAAGGTGGCAACCCTACCAATGGTCAGAGCAGTCGCTCAATATCTGCCCATTCGCAGTCAAAGTCATCCTTGTCTGCACGACCCAAAGATGAACGGGTATTACCCGGGTCTACCTGCCATGTCAAGAAAGATAAGTATTTGCGTGTACCTATGTTCGTGAAGTACAGCATGTGGAAGATCAATAATGCTAGGGTTGTCCCCACAACCATATTGGTACAAGAGATATGTAGTGTACACAATGTGTTCTGTTGTCTGTGCCATGGGCTATCAACCAGAGAAGGGATGGATGGTGTATGTGGAATATGGGGGTGGGGGTGACGGGTAATGTACTAATTCGCCAAGGGGAGACTGGGTCAGATGCAAAATAGGTGAACTGGAGGTGTACGAGGGAGCAGTGGGTGAATCAGAAAGAAAACCAAAGAACAAACATTCACATCCGCAATACAACCTGACAGGCTACATTGTAGAACACAATCCCACAAACTTATGAACGTTAAAATGTGCGATACACATGCACAGAAACGTTACCGGCTCACACTCACATAATGGTCTGGCCTGAACTGAGCCATCCAACCCCAACACACCTGGATACATAACTGAATACCCATCATCCCCTCCACAGCACACCACTCCCCCTTTCCTGAACGTCCACCAAAACCACCCATACTCGGGCTGCTAGCTTGGCGCAGCCATATCCACACATAATGAACCCTACTCATACCTAGTTGGCAGTCTCACCCTAGGCAGTCTCAGGATTGCAAACTATGTATCCCTTGCATGTATAACCCTTCCTCATTTTCGTAAATCCATAAGAATTGAGGTCATTGGTCCCCAAAATTTTTGGATATCCCTCATGGAATAAGTATCTGTTCTAAAGATTAGACTTGGTGGCACGACACGATGTCCAGTCCCGTAGACATCTGGACACAAGTTGTATGAGCAGTAGTTGTCCACAACCCTGTTCAGCCTCCAGCCGATCCTGCAGAACCTACGACCCAGGATTAAACATCTGACCGTGATGCATGTCTCCCCATGTGAATTATCGGGAATATATACCTTTCACATTCGCATAGTTACACATCACACATACATGCATATAAGTAGTTGTCAAGTATGTGTCCAATTCATAAATATGTATACTTGCAAATGTATACATATGCATCTCAGAAACATATGAATAGTAACGTGTACTATACATATGTACACCACCCGACTGTCACATCTGTTGCCAGTACTGTGGAATGGCTGTAGTAAAGTCATATATCCTAATAACCATCCATAGAAAATGTATCACGGATGGTTTAGTGGTAAAACCAGTGACTATGGTGTTCCTGTTCCCAGGTCCAAGCCATGCAAGGGCTAATTTTATATGATGGCCACAATAATGGCAGTCGGATATAGGGTGATTAAGGCGCTTTAAAGCAGATGTAAGTAGGGTTACCACCTGTCCCACTTTGCAGGGGACAGTCTCTTTTTGGGCAGTTGTATCCCTGACCAAAAATATTAAAAATGGCAAATGTCCTGAGATTGTAGGACATAATTATGTCCCATATTTCATGTAACAGTTGCATAAAATAGTTATTAATGTATGTAAAACACCTAAATGTTATAAGAAACAGAATAATCAACTAAACTGCTACAAGAATAAGCTTTCATTTAGGCAAAAAAGTAAAGTTCTATCCTTTGTACTGACTGTGGGTATGTGTCGGCCTGTAAAATCTGATGTGTGTCCCAAAAATGCCCCACTTAGGCCATTTGAAAAGGTGGCAACCCAAGACGTAAGCGGGTATACAAGTGTGTATGCGCAACGGTAAGTGGTGGTAATTCAACAGTATGGGAAATGTAAATAAGCATGTAGGTGTATATGCATGTGTATGTACAGACAGATATATATATATATATATATATATATATGAAGAATGAACATGGTCACAATATAGCAGTCATAACGAATGTGAAGGGAAACAGCAGTGGAACCCCCCCCCGTAATATTTAATGCTGTCATATCAGGTTGGCCAGAGGTGAGCACACCTCTGCATCCCCAACCACAGGAAGGATGCTAAAAGTGGAACTAACTATGTTCCCATGCTGACTTTCAAACAGGTACAGGGCAGTCCCAGTCAAAAGTCGGATGAGCCGAAAATAGGAAGACTAATTGAACACCCCGACCATGACATGAACGTATGTCCCAGGACTATAAGCTTGGGACGTCTAAATTTACTTGGAGTGAGCCAACATACGGGACGTGTCTAAACCAGGAGGGAATGGTGCATGTGTAGTAGTGCAGTTTTTCCAACAGGAAAATGGATGTCTGCTGTGTAAGTGAAGTGTTGAGGCGTATGTTCGGGTAACTATGAACCATGAGTATACATATAAATGAAGCAGAACACCAATAGTATAGTGGTTAGAGCATCCGCCTAACGAACAGGCATTCACGGTTCAAGTTTGACTATAGCACAAATCATTTTCTTTGTGGAATGAATGTCATTCTGCTATAAAGCCGACATTAAAACATGTAAAAGTGAACATGAGTATCGCATGGGACTATTAACCAGATCCTTTCAATCAAAGTGGTACTGTCATAATGAATAAGGCACAAGTAAGCAAAAATAAGCGGCAGTCAACATATGTAACACACAGTAAGCATATGCGAGTGCGCCTGCGCGGGTGTAAGCAGCACCCAGCATAGGAAATGTATATATGTATGTACAGATGTAATATATATGTGTATATATATATATATATATATATATATATATATATATATATATATATATATATACACACACACACACACACACACACACACATATAATATATATCTATATACATTAAATATATATATATATATATATATATATATATATATATATATATATATAAAGAATGAACGTTGTAACAATAAAGCATACACAAAGGGATGTGAAGGGAATCAACAGCAGTTATGGTATTATATAGTGCTGTCAGCGTATGTCATAAAAAGCTGCCCAGGAGTGAGCAGGGCACTGCTACTCACACCACAGGCAGGGTTTTACCAGTGGGAGTAACATCGTTGAATTGCTAAGTCTACTTTACACACAGACAGAAAGTAGTCCATGCTGGGATCTCCAAAAATTGTAAAGCGCAAATGGCCGTAATCCATAACCCCAGGAAAGGCACGTATGTGCAAATATTACATGATAGGAGAGCCTGTGAATATACGAGGCGGGACAAAATATGTGTAGGGCTCCAAATGCTCTGGAGAGGGCAATGTGTAACGGTGTGTCATGGCTGCGATAACAAGTGGATAATGGAAGTTACACATGTAAATTCAACACGGGTGGGGTGGAGGAACTATGGGTATGAAATTATCGATCCAGTCGTGCCAGGGATGGATGGCCCAGTTCTAACTGGACTGCCCTTTAGAGGTCAGCTAGTTCGTAATAGGTATATATGCATACACACATGCAGACAACAATATGTAGAAGTACATTCTCTGTAACACATGGATTCCATTTGTTGACATAAATAATAGGAATGTGCACATACAAACATCGACAGTAGATGGAATAATAGGCTGTGCAGAAGAGGGATGGGATGAAACTGCTAGAAAGCAGAGGCGTGTACAGTGTCCAAAGTCATTGCTGTGCTGACAATAATCTAATGTGAGGACTTCTCCACACATGGAATCCTACCTGTGATCTGCCCGGTATGGCAACGACAAGTATTTAACCGGTCTAACTGTAAAAGAAATATGCTGAACACGTACATAACTAGGCTCCCATATTGAACGTGTGCGATACCGCATAGTCATACATATTAATGAATTGTAGTGTCATGTTAACAGGAGTAAAGATGTAATAAAGTCTAGAGCCTAATCCTGCCATAAACACTTGCGTGTCCCATCTGGGTCAGCCCAATAATAGCAAAACATATTCCTTTGGTCGCTCACGTCAAAAATGTTCGTGGACTAAATGTATGGGAGGTCGGAGGATACATGGAGTAAGTAAACCGATGGGATGGCTCTATAGGAGTAGGGTGTGGCCGGTGTGTAGTGGTGTTGATACACCATGAATCCGACAGGAGAATGGATGACAGCAGTGTTAGGGAGGCGTTGGGGTGTGTTTGGGGAACGAGGAGCCATGGGTATATGGGTATATATGCATATGGAGTGGCACAGCAATAGTGCATTCATTAGAGCAACCCCCTAACGAACAGACATTCTCGTACCGAATCACACTGTATCACATTCCAATTACCATTGGTAATCCGTACATGAACATACTGCAACATCTGTCCACTGTATAACATGCTAAATACCAATTACAAGATAACTGGAGTGAAGTGTCGGTGTCATAATGAATAAGGCACTAGTATGCTGGTGAAGCATATATAAACACCATTACACATGTGCAAGTGCGTATGCACGGGGAATGTATTAGTTTACAGATATATATATATATATATATATATATATATATATATATATATATATATATATATATATATATATATATATATATATATATATATATATATATATATATATATATATATATATATATATATATATATATATGCAGACATACATATATGTGTGTGTGTATATATATATATATATATATATATATATATATGTATATATATATGTATATATATATATATATATATATATATATATATGTATATATATATATATATATATATATATATATATATATATATATATTTATATTTATATACATATATATATATATATGGTTGCAGACATACATATATGTATATATATATATATATATATATATATATATATATATATATATATATATATATATATATATATATATATATAAACATATGTACACATATATATATATATTTATATATGGTTGCAGACATACATATATGTGTGTGTATATATATATATATATATATATGTATATATATATATGTATATATATATATATATATATATATATATATATATATATATATATATATATATATATATATATATATATATATATATATATATATATATATATATATATATATATATATAGATATATATATACACATATATATATACATATAAAAATACATAAATAGATATATAGATATATATATATATATATATATATATATATATATATATATATATGTATATATATATATATGCATATATATGTGTGTTTGTGTGTAGATATACAGAGATATACAGCTATGATAGGAAAAAGCACACAGGAATGACATTTGTTCACAGACTATGGCAATGGAAGTGAGGAGCCCAGGCAAGACACATGACACACACAGCATGCCCCCCCCCCCCCAGCCGGACATGGGAACTATACATGCAAGCATTGTAAAGTGTCCACTGCTCCCCAGACCACAGGCAGGATACACCCGGGGGGGGGGGACACAGTAAACCCATGGATTCTAATCATGGAACACATACTGGAGCATCCCTTGCGGGACACCCCAAAAATTGGCCAAACCATAGGAATGTGATAGATCATCCAGTTTGTCCGCAATGTATACAGACTCGGAATACAAGGGTGGATAACCCAGATTACCCATGGGCCGAGACAATTGTATGAAATGGGTCCCGTGAAGTGGAGAGTGAGCAGCGTGTATTGGTGTGTCCAGAACCGACCAGGTCCCAGAGTAAGGATGGGTGCTGTCGAGAAGGCGAGGGTGGGGGAACTATGGATAGCTACGTATGGGTCTAGGTGTGCAGGTGTTGGCTGATGTTGGCCATATGGACATCCCTAGGGATGCAAGCGAATGTGTTCATTGGGTAGAGGCATTGCCCAACGAGCAGCCACACCCACTGCGAGACCCACTAAAGCGAAGTGTAATCTATATGGCATAGAACGGAATAACCAGATGTAGACGTATATAAGTAGAGCTATGTGTGTGTATATGTACCCATAGTGAGATAGAGATATGCTTCTTTGTAGTTTAGGGACACCTTATACCATCAGAAATGGGGAGTGGCAATGGGCACATCATGTGCCAATACATATGCCAATTTAGTAGTTTACCACTGGGAAAAAGAATTTCTATTCAGCAATGGATTGTATGAGAAAATCATAGTTTATAAGAGGTTTGTAGATGATATCCTTATTGTGTGGGATGGGACAAGGGAAGAGTTTGAATTGTTCCTGAGATATCTAGAGAGCACAACAGAATTTTTGAGGTTTACCATGGAGGCCTCTTATGTAGAGATTAGTTTTCTAGATGTGAGCTTAAGCATTCAGGATGGTAGGTTATTGTCCACCCTTTATAGGAAGACTTGCTGGAAAAACACATTATTAAGTTTTGACAGTATGCATCCTAGGCATGTATTTCCAGGAATTGTCAAAAGTCAATTCATTAGACTGAGCAAGATATGCAGGGATGAATTTTTAAAATTAGAACAGATAGATCTGATGGAGAGACTATTTATAGAGAGGGGCTATGACATAAAAATGGTTAGAAGAATTAGAACTGAAATATTTGGACAACAGTGCATATCTCTTGAGAGACGTTATCCGAATAAAGCATTCAGTACTTCAAGGGAGAGAATAAGACTCACCGTTACATATGCAAATGATAATAAAGCAGTGAGAAATATCATTCAGAACTGGAAAATACGGACGATAGATGAACAGACTTCGAAATTGGTAGGAAATACTCCAAGTTTTGCCTACAGGAATAACAGGAATCTTAAAAGAATTTTATGTCACAACCCTAGACTACATGACAGAGTGATCTTGAGGAGGGTGGACAAGGAAGGGACATACCCATGTAAGCACTGTAATATGTGCAAATACATTACTAATGAACATCCATCTTTGAATTATACCTTTACCCCTAAGTTTTATGCCACCTGTGATACTGCGAGTCTTATATACCTAGCTACTTGTGCGATCTGCCCGGCTTTTTATGTAGGGTTAACCAAAAGGAAACTGAAAAACAGGATTTATAATCATGTGTATGATATGAAACATAAGAAAGAACTGAACGCTTTAGCGAAGCATATCATCGCCCATGGGAATCACACATTCAGGTTTAGGGTACTTCAGATTGTAACTTATAATGAGAGAGGAGGTGACCATATGAATTTACTTGAAAACATAGAGCTAGAATGGATATTCAAGCTTAGGGCTCATCAACCCCCTGGTATCAACCAATATATTTCCCTTAAACCTGTCCTTAAATCTAGAAGATGAGATATTTTGATTTATGTGTTATTCTGCAAATACACAATTAACATACATTCACTTGTTTATATGTATATATATATATTTTTTTATGTTGTGGATTATTTCATTTTATGGCTAGAGTATACACTTCATATATTGAATGTTTTTCCTGCTATTAGTCAGGATACATTTTATATGCCCACAGATTTTAACATTTTTTCATTTTTCATATATTTTATTGATTTATATATTATTATATCTTATTTAATATAGAGGTCTTGTAGAATAAGAATGGATATATTTCTTGATCTGTCATATATTAACTAAGCAAAGCTGATATTATAGATTTTTAGTTAGGAATCTGTTGATTCAATGTTTAATTATTTAATTGATGAATTTAATTATCTTAATTGATTTGAGGTGTATTTAAACAAGGTGATTTTAACTTGAATTAGATCTGAAGAAGCATAAGTTTGTGTACGCGAAAGCGCTCATCTTGTTCTGTTGTCTGGAATAAAGGATTTTGATATTTTCAAGTGGAGTTAGTGCTATTTGTTCCTGAATTATAGACCTCTCGTGGTGAGTTCACCAGTGTATGCTTTGCTACAGATTTAACTTTTTTCACGGGTGGACTCTGCTGTGTGCTGCGGTGTTTGTTGCTTGTATAAGTAGAGCTATGTGTGTGTATATGTACCCATAGTGAGATAGAGATATGCTTCTCCCTCGCCATAGTACGAATGTATACATACAGAGAAAGAATACAGATACATACCCACATATGAATGTATACATATGTAGACAACCATAGACCCATATGTCGTTAGATCATATATATATATATATATATATATATATATATATATATATATATATATTTTTACAAATATATATATATATATATATATATATATATATATATAGACAGCAAGATATGAATATACATGTATGCATACATATGCAGATATATCTGTATATACTAATGTAAATATATATGTATATATATAAATATATGTTACAGTAAATATACACATGTATATACCTAGGATATAATACAGCAGTTACGGGTAACATATGTTCAGTCCGGGCATATGTTGGTGGGAGGTCCAGTAAACAAATGTCTACCCCCACCCCCCCAGTTAGGCTGGTGAGACATACAGACACGCAATAAAGGTAAATACACCACTGCTTCCCAGACCACCGGCAGGAAACTACCAGTGGGAGAGATCTGCAAGGTCTACACTTGAAACATGGACAGCGATGTCCCTTGTGGGACACCAAAAATTTAGTGATTGGAGCCAAGCCCTGTAATGATTGATGCAACCAGGCTGTAGATGTACACGGACCAGTAGGTTGTGCAAGCCTGATAACACATGGGTTGACACAAGATATGACATGTGTCCCAACATGGGGAGAGTGGGCAGTGTGTAGGGGTGTGTTTATACCCCACCTGCGCCCATAGTAAGGATGAGTGCTGTAGAGGAGTGGCAGGTAGGGGAACTATGGGTATGTGATTATGGGCCTGGGCACGCAGGTGTTGTCTGGCAGATCCGTATTAGGACTTCCACCTTTTCAAATGCCCAAAGTGGGACATGTTCTGTAGAAATGTCAGATTTTCAAGGACAAAGCATGCCTACAGCCGTGCATAGTACAGAACTATACTTTTTTGCACAAATAAAAGTTTATTCTAGTAACATTTGAATTGCTTATGTTACTTCACATAACATATAAAAGTTTCATATATAAAATAACTGTTGTAAAGTATGCTTTCCAACTTGTTCAGCTGCATGCAATAATTCCTGCAATTCTTTATTTTCTGCACATTCTGAAATCAACATCATTTTCTGTTTCAGCAATCCCATAACATGTTGTTGGTACTTAAGCATATGAAATTGACAGTTTAAGGCCCCGATTGCCAAGGTTGCAGATGTATAAACCTTTTTCCCCATCTGTCCAGTGCCCTTGAATCTCTGTCAGAGGGGGTTGGATTTTTTGCTGTTGAGGCCTTAACTCCCTTGGGACCCTGTGAAATAGTTTCAGGATCAGCAGCAGGGTTTCTAAATAAAAATGTATATGAGTCAGGGACCCTGTAATATCTGTCAGGCTTACTGGGAGCCAGAGGTAAAGAGTCAGGGGTCAAGCTTGACTCCGAAAACACATAATCCACAATGTCTAAAACAGGGGGAATGGCCAAAGGCTTGTGCTGAGGGAGAAGAAGGAAATACCTGAGCCTCTTTTTTGATTCTGAGAAGTCTTGACTCTCCCAGTGAAAATGCTCCCTCAAAGTATGCAAGGTTTCTCCAAATGAATAATCCTCAGGAGGAGATGCAGATGGAATAGACTCCTCAGCATCAGAATCCTCATAGGGAGGTAAAGATAATTCCTGATCAGAAGAGGAATCAGAAGAAATAGAAACCTGATCTGAAGATTCATAATCAGTGTCTTGCCTAGGCCTCTTATCTGGAGGGGGATGGGTACCCCTGATCAAGGTAATAAGGTCTTCATCCATTTTGATCATCTGTTTTTTAGGCACAGAGGCCTGTGCACATGGCTCATGCATTGTTTTTTTAGTTTTAGAAGTTGCTTTTGTCTTTGATTTTGCAGCTGTCGTCGGTTTGATATACAAATGTTGAGGTCTGAATACACCCTCAGAAGCCGGTGCCTGCTCAGTGGCTCTGGACACATCTGAGGGACATACATCCATTGGTCCAATACCTTGAGTATCTTGCGGCATGCTGGACTCCACAAGCGTGTCGGTAGAGGCCTGCAACTCAAAGGTAGCGGGTATCAGGGGTTGCAAAAGCACCTCACTGAGTACCGGCGAACCAACAACTGGCTTAGGAGAAGCTTCGCCGTCGGTTTTGGATCTCGACTGCCTTTCTCTGTCCTTTTCTTTGCATTTTTGTATGTACTTCGGTAGTCGGATTGCTATCCGATGACATTTCTGGGTAGTTAAATCTGTTTCCAAAATACTTTGATGCAAAAATATACCGATGCTTAATAGTGCGTTGGTTAAATCTAGCACAAAACCGACAGCCAGAAATGTTGTGATCAGGGTCTAGGCAAGGAATACTATATAAATGGAAATCCTTATGAGGTATTAGCTTCCCACAAGTAATACAATTATTAACAAAAAAAGTTTCCCCAACAAGGTACTTAGCTTTAGTGAAGACTTTGGTTCTGAAACTCAAACGTGAATATTTCAGTAGTCAGCCGACCGGCACTTGCGAAATGCTTCTGCTTCGGGCACAGCGCGGCAATAAAGACTAAAGAAAATGGCATCGGCTGCATGTTTTATACCCCTGATGACCTGACATCATGGAAGAGAAGACAGCAACCGACGCAGGACCCAAGACTTTGGAATTCAGGCCAACTGAGGGCAACCTGCCAGCAGATTACCCAAATGTAATGACTGCAACAGTGAAACACGAAGAACATCACATGCATATATACTGCATGCCATCTGTACAATGTGTAGTAGACGTGTGACCGCAGCTATATACAGTTGCCCATTATTGGCTTGTCACTGGTAACCCCATACAGTATTTGTCATACTACTGTTTCATGTGACACATGTCCAGTCAGGGATGCGATGGCAGTAACACAATCCTCACACTATGCTCCTGCTGTGCACAGATGTGTGTTCAGTGTGTAACACAGAAAACAAATGGTTGCACACACTGACCAGTTCACAGATGGCCCTACAGATGAGGGTCCCTCACGAACAGAGTACTGTCATGTCTGTATTAAAACATGCAGAACAGCCATTACCACACACGTTAAACAGGCAGTAGTCTCAATGCAGCATAGCTACACTTACATGCTGTAGTCATGTGTGGCACATCACCCTCCTGTCTTAAGGCTACTTCCCACTGTGTATAATGTTTGAGGTACATCCAGATATCATCTGTGATGCCGTGTCAGAACACCACATCCAGGTACCACTCACAGCGACTGTCATGGCCAAATACCAACATGTTTTCCCTGGATAGTGTACTGTGTTTATCATGCGAATGGCTATGGAAGCACCATTACAGCTGTTCCACATGCAATCAGCTAGAGGAGGACTGCAATAGGTGCAGAGGCCATCACCTGATCATGTCCATCACTTACAATACACATGCTGCTGCTGAGCTGGTGTACACCTTCACATCCACCAGAGAGTGTGTGGGTGGGACAGGCAAAATACACCAGAGAAGGGCTTGGAGACTTAACCCTAAGCAAAGTCTGGCACACGCCTAACAGTACAGGGGTCAAACCCCAGACTGACTAGTCATTACTATTACATGTGCATGATGTTACTACATGTGCCACAAAGGCGACATGTTGCTGTGCTGTAAGAACATATATGTGTGTAGGTGAGTGACATCTGCAACAGAGATATACTAGACATACATTAGATGTGGCACACATGGCTGTCCACGTGAATGGATGCCATTGTCACCACAACTACACTCTCTAATGGACAAGCATTGACACTCTTTGCCAGGGCCACAAATACAAAACCTAACTACTTAGTTTGCCACACTGCAGTAATGCACAGGACTACATGCATCACAGGGGATATCTGGAGGTTCTATGGGCTAGGGCATGCAAAAGTGTTTGACATCTGTTGGTATGCCAACGAGGGATATACTGGGAGTGACTGTGGTTGGGAGCATCATAACCTACACGCAGACACAAGGTGCCAGGACTGACATGCATGTATGCATTGCTTCATGGGTGTGTGGTGGTTGGCTGTGCAAGATGGCTGTAAAAGGCTGGGTGAGGGATAATCCTTGGCATCGTGTCACCCGACAATGGTGTGCAGTTCAGGGATGTAGTGTCTGCAGTGTCCCACACAGATGGGTACTGCATGATCTGCCCTGACATCCTGGTTACTAATGTGTATGGCCATAGCTTTGTAATGCATGCCATGTCTGTGTTTGATAGTCCTTCACATGGACATTGCCTGGGATGTGCATGTCCCACAATACTGTACAGTGACATCGTATCAATCGTAATCGACATGTACAGGTGTACCTGGTTTGGCAGGCACATGCTGCGTACACAGACTGTTATCCCCCGATATGCCAATACTGGCCTGTTGTGGTGAAACCTGCTTATAGTGAGCAGGTCGACCCTGCACCTGCATTGATAGTATGATACAGGTATTCCCTGGTGTCAGTGACATTGGTCCATACAGGGTACATGTGTATGGCATTGTATGGCCTCTGTGGATCACATTTGATGGCACCACATATGTTGCAGGCATCCAGTGGAGAACATAGTGAAGGCACAATGTCTGCATATATGTGCCTATTGTACCACTGTACAGGGTGCCATGTCCTCTGCAGGCCACTGCATTCACACCATGCCTACTATCTGTCATCAGTGTGCATGGTACTAGGAACATAGCGGGATATCCTAGGCAAGTGTGTTTGTGCATGGCACATGGGTGCAGGACATATACCGGGTACTAGTAGGGTTGCATACTTTGTTCACCAGACCTTTTGCCAGATGTAGGGGCATGGCTTGCCAACACAGTCCCGTGGCTGACTGACAGCTGTACTCCTCGTGAGGTGGCCAATGTGTCATAAGACAGACACCATATAGGAAAATTAAAAAATCCGTTCCCCAACATGTCCAATGGTAAGACACTCACAGCCACCTCTACACAGGCTCTGACAAACACACACTTGCCATGTCCTGTATATGAATCCCTACCTACCATATCACACTGCAGCAATATGCTTTTAGGGCACGCACTACAGCAAATATTGGGTTACAGCACACCCACAGGTGTATACCTAGTTGGGTGAAAGTAGGAATGACAAAGGTGGTCATGTGATTTGTACAGAGAGTGCATACTCTACAAAGCACTGTACTTGTCTCATGCAGGCAGACACACACACACACACACACACACACACACACACTTGGCATGTCTGGGATTAGAACTCCGACCTAACTACTTTAGCACACTACAGCATTACACAGTTACAGAATGTGCTACCCAGATTACTGGGCTACAGTACTCCCAAAAGTGTATTTCTAGGTGGGTGACATCATCAGCCTTGTCAAAGGTGGGTATAGGAATGGCATGGAGTGTGAGCAGTCTAAAAGCATTATTCAGTCCTCAGGCAGACAGGGACAAACACACACACACACACACACACTTGGCAAGTCTGGGATTAGAACACCGACGTAACTACTTTATCACACTACAGCATTATGCAGTTACAGAATGCGTTACCGAGATTAATGGGTCACAGCACTCCCAGAGGTGTATTTGTAAGTGGGTGACATCAGCCTTGCCAAAGGTGGGTATAGGAATGGTATGGAGTGTGAGCAGTCTAAAAGCATTATTCAGTCCTCAGGCAGATGGGGACAAACACATACAAAAACACACACACACTTGGCAAGTCTAGGAGTAGAACACCAACCTAACTACTTTATCACACTACAGCATTACGCAGTTACAGAACACGCTACTGAAATTACTGGGTCACAGCACTCCCAGAGGTGTATTTCTAGATGGGTGACATCATCAGCCTTGCCAAAGGTGGGTATAGGAATGGTATGGAGTGTGAGCAGTCTAAAAGCATTATTCAGTCCCCAGGCAGACAGGGACAAACACACACACACTTGACAAGTCTGGGAGTAGAACACCAAACTAACTACTTTATCACACTATAGCATTACGCAGTTACAGAACGCACTACCAAGATTACTGGGTCACAGCACTCCCAGAGGTGTATTTCTAGGTGGGTGACATCATCAACCTTGCCAAAGGTGGGTATAGGAATTGTATTGAGTGTGAGCAGTCTAAAAGCATTATTCAGTCCTCAGGCAGATGGAGACAAATACACACACACACACACACACACACACACACACACACACACACACACACACACACACACACACACACACACCAGTGGTGGTCACAGAACACCTGCCTATCTACAGATCACTATTACAATACTACATAGTTACGAGTCGCGCCACACAGACTACACATTTCAAGGCTGTCATTATGACCTTTTAGGAATGCGGACATCAACAGGGATGCTGGCAGTTAAGATCTACATATCTGTGAACCTGTGTGTTTAAAGTAGGAATACATCCTGACCTAGAGTATGCCCATCTGTGGAATGGATGACTATCACTGTACAGGGTTACAATGGCCATGCCAATACACATAGAGGCACATAACTGACACAAGGTGCCACTGGGCATGCTCACACACTTAGTAGCACGGGGCTGTTCGGAAGGCGCTATGTGTCCATCTACACAAGGTTATACTGGACATGCTCATACACTTAGTAGCACAGGGCTGTCTGAGATGTACTCTGATTCTAAACACGGAAGGCCACAGTGGCCATGCTATTACAGTTAGACGTAAAGAACACATTGTAATGGATTCTGATGTTAGTGTTTTGTCATTGTTAGCAGGAACGCTGCTCTACATATATCTGACACCAGTCTTATACACAACGTCTGCTGCTGTCCGTCACCTTAGATGTACCATTCTATACCAAGCACAATACTAATACTCGCAGTGATGTCTTGCTAGGAGTGGCAACTGCCTGACCAAGACAATGAGCCTTGCTAGGAGTGGCAACTGCATGACCAACACAATGAGCCAATGTCCTGGTGTAATTACGAGGTTGTCCAGTGTTTGTTATTCTGGGATGACATGACTGAAAGCAGACAGGCCTTTGTCACATATCACATGCATCCATGATTCAAGGGAGTGGGGATAATACCTAAGTCGCATTCACCCATATAGTGCCATTCCAAGGCAAATGTCCTAAACACAGGTTAACACCCTGACACCTAGAGGACAACTGCATGGTATGCTTATGCTAACCCGTGCTAGATGTGTAGCGTCCATAATCACAGCCGCTCACTGTAGATCCAACAATGGGAAGTACTGACATCTGTGCAGTGAGGAACACCTGGCTGAAGGCTCTGAAGTGCACAATAGCACTACCACCATATACCACAGAACTAGACATGTGGGCCATAACACAGGTACGGACCGCTCCAAGTGGTGGTGTCCCCACATATATAGAGGCCACTCACATGTACTGACTGGTACTCCCACAAAAGGCATCACAGTTGAGTCAGGTGCAGGACACAGTATCAAATGCTGCATTCTAGAATGTAAACCTCAGACACCACCATGCCCTCGGACCACCAACACATGTCCATACATGAGGTAGGACATATAATAGTACACCACCATGTGACCCTTGACCAGTGGACTGTACCAAGCTCTACATCAACTGTGCAGAGTATCCATGTACTGACACAGTTGCATCATGTGTTATGCAATGCAATGATACCACTGTCTGTAACCAGGTCAGCTGTACACATACCAGGGGCCCTTGGTTATTTACAGCATTAGCAGATGACTGTTGCTGTACAGCAGTAAACACCCTCATGTTTGGATATGACATACATGTACCTGCCCTGGATATGTACATGCCACACACACACAACATATATGTAAATAGCATAGCTGTTGTTGTCCTTTGTGCAGACAGCTGCCTATAGCCATTACACACATCCACATGTAATGTAGGTTCATGGCTGCTGAATGCTAACAGTACATAAAGTGTGATATCAATGTTGACAGAGGTAACATTCCCTCTGTACCGGTCACCCATTACACCTATCATATCATACAACAGTCCATGTGTCATGTATGCCATTACACATGTCCACCAATTGCAATGCCTACAAACATGCCCAAATGACAGGACTGTAGGACCTCCACACATGTACATGTAGTGGTGGTTTCATTTCAGGAATAACCATGTGCCCTTTTCCCAGGGGTTTCTGAAAGTAAAAGCCCGGTTGACGTGTGGGAATAACTAAGGTT